>NC_068982.1:99617051-99622051 GCF_001194135.2 Octopus bimaculoides
CATACATCCATACTTGCATGTGTGTGTGTGCGCGCGCGCCCATGCATATTATCGGTGGTTTTCTGCCCGAAAGGAAATTATTTGTCACTGTGAAGCATTGAATTATTGAATTTCCTAATCTTTGCTATAAGAATGTAGTAAGTCTCTTTTTAATTGCGGTTGTAATAGATGTACGAGCCAGAGATTCGGTAGGGCTACAACTCCCCGTAATTCAAGCAAAATAGTAGGGAACCATCAGGTAAAGCCATAAGAAAAATAATCGAACAGATAGTCAGACATTTGAAAGCTTCCTTCAGTGTATTCCTTTTCAGAAAAGGAATACACCCAGCAAGTTAGTTTTCTTTTGCACTCACTTGTCCCATCAAATTTTCTCAGTGACCATTAGTAAGACTTCTGTATGCCAGATCCAGTAAAAAACCTGATCGTCTTATGACCCTGTAGGCTCTCGCTTTAGGAAAGTTCCCTGAAAACAATGGCGTTACCCTAAACATCAACAAAGCTTCCTACTATGCATAAAAAACTAATTTCCCATCAAAAGTTGTTCCATCCATTTCTCATCTATTGGATCAGTAGTTCTCTATCAAATCACACCTTCGCGTCATGTGTTGCCGGAAATATTTCTGTCTCACTCTCAGTCATGTCTAACGTGCACCAGGCCTTAGTTTTATTTCTTACTCTCTTTTAAAGCATCAACTGCCAACTTGCCATCACATCTACAACGCCTGCTCTTATGCAGATGATATGACTCTTCATCCACCCTAACCTTCTTCAACTATGCATTATCTTCTCACAACCAAGACACCACAAATCAAAGTTACACTGTCTTTGAACGGACACCTTGAGAGCATTCCCCAGCTGGGTCATGCCAATGTTGTCTCTTTTAACTATATAAAAAAGCTCAAGTACTACCCATATCATGGAAACATTATCGCATCATGTACCTCTAAATATAAGTTGCACTCAATTAGAGCCCTTACTCGACCTCCCTACCAACGAGAATTTCTCCAAAGCAAAAACACAACCTTAACTTAGCTTGGACAGGTTCACCAAAACTGTTGGTTTTTTTGGGTTTTTTTCAGAGCCAGAAAATATTTCAGTCTCCACTTACTATGGTTCTATCGCACTAACTTTCAATATCTGGAGACAGTCATCAAATATGACGTTCTTTAACGCTGCATCTATTAATCTTCTTAACGACCACCAATACTGCTTCCGTGGGGCCAGATCTACTACAAACCTACTATTGTATGTCATTTACCAGTAAGGCTCTTGCCCGTGAGAAATTTTATGAAAGCAATGTTGCCGCCCCCAACATCAGTAAAGATTTCGACCTTGTCTGATATGCCAATCTTCTCTCGAAACTACCTGCTTATGAGTATGATCCAACAATCATATCAAGGATCAGAGATTCCCGTTCACGTTGCACTACTACTAGTCTTCTCCTAGTCCTACAATCTATTAACCCTAGTGTGCTACGAGGTTCTGTTTTGTTACCCACATTCTAATTTTTCCACATCAATGACCAACTAGCCGTCACATCAATGCCATGATGCCAATTTTCATGCCCGTCTCCTCTCTCCTCTCTTTCAATGGCAAACACAAGCACTGTTCATTTCAAGAATACACCGTCGCACCACACCCTCCTTAAGCATAAGCAATACCCACTTAGTGCTTTTTGTGATTATCTCAAACTGTGGACCTCAGACTGAATGAGATCCACAATTTGGACGCGAACGCACAACTACGACGTAGCTAATGCTGTATCGTTAAAAACTTACTCTTTTGTAGGAAACCAGAAAATACTTCAAGCCTTAATTACTGACTCTCTTAAAGCTCAAGTGAGGCCTACAATGCTTCTATATCTGAAACAGGGTTGCTGTCCCTCTTACAGGTATTCTACACTGAATCCAGTAAAAAACCACTCGATTAACTGGCCTAAAGTCACCCACAGACAGCGCTTTCCAACTTCTGGGGATTTTAATAAGATTTATGTTTCCCCTCTTAGCCGCGTCCTCCAGTTGGTGAACCCCTGGATTAAATTATATAAAAAAAAATTGAATTAGCTTAAACTTGAACTTGTAACAGTCACGGACTGGAGTTACCAGGAAGGTTATTCTCGTAATCCGTCTTAAATTCGCAAATTTGAACAATGGGGAGACATGAGTTTAGCAGAAACGTTAGCGTTCCTGTCTCCACCCCAGCATAGAATCTTATTCCTATCTGCAAAAATTTTTTTAATGATTTGAGTTAACACAGACCACCTGCAGTTTCCTTAGTCTTTTCTTTTTTCTCTTTTCTTTTTTTTTTAAGTACGATAAGTTAGTTTAACAGAGTTTATTTATTTGTCGTTATCTTTCACCTTAGTTACGAAGTTTAACTCAGTTACCAAGACATACTGTCTCTTTATTCAAAGTGAAGTTAAAATAGTTATGTAGAATAAACAAATGTAACAATGTCAGATAGAGTGCTTGCGTCTGTGTGTGTGTGTGTACGAAAGTGAGTGTGCGCTCACGCAAATGTGTCGGGGCGTCCGTGCACTTGTGTATGTTCGCGTATGTGTCTATGCGTACTCGCTGAGAGAAAGATATACATAGAAGGAATTCAGAGTAGGGTAAAGTAATCAGTAAATGATTCAGTACTTACAAACAGCTGCTAACATGAAACTACTAACTGACAAAGTCAGTATATAGTACATTAATTTTAACTGTTTAGTAGTAGTCGTCGTGGCCGAGTGGTTAAGGCGATGGACTAGAAATCCATTGGGGTCTCCCCGCGTAGGTTCGAATCCTACCGGCGACGAAGAGATTTTTTATTTTTCTACTAAAAGATGCTAATGAATTTAATGCTTCATTATCATGCTTGTGACTTTTATTCTCTCCTATTTTATTGTTCATATACCATTCCTCTATATATTTCTTTTCTCACTTTTACTCCGTCTCCGTCCATGTTCAATTTGTATAATTCTCAAGTTACGTCTCTTGCTGTTTTCCTTTTTCAGCGCCTTCTGTAACTGTCTTTTTTACTTGTTTCAGTCATTGGACTACGGCCATGCTGGGGCACCTTTGAACCGTTTTAGTCGAACACATTGACCCCAGTACATAATTTTAAGTCGGTGCTTATTGTATCGGTCTCTTTGCCGAATCGCGAAGTTGCAGAACACTGGTTGTCAAGCGGTAGCGGAGGACAAACACAAAGGCATACATACATACATGCATACATGCATACATACATACATATACATACAGACACACACACACACATATTCTTTTACTCTTTTAATTGTTTGTCATTTGACTGTGGCGATGCTGGAGCACTACCTGGAAGGGGTTTTAGCTGAACAATTACTCCATGACTTTTAAAAAGCATAGTATTTATTCTATTGGTGTCTTTCTCCAAACCGCTAAGTTATGGGGACGTAAACACACCAGCACCTATTGTCAAGGCCAGACACAGACACACACATATATGTATGTATGTGTATAAATATATACACACATGTGTGTACGTATGTATGTATGTATGTGTTTGTCCTCTCTGCTTGACAACCGGTGTTGGTTTGTTTACGGTACCCATAATTTAGCAGTTCGGTAAAGAGAGTAGATAGAATAAGTACCAGACTCTAAAATAAAATGAACACCGAGTGGGGGAGCGATTTATTCAACTAAACCCTTCAAGGTTATGCACCAGCAAGGTCATAGCCCAGTGATTGAAGCATGTAAAACATAAAAGATAAAAAGAAATCTTTTCTTTCTTATAGCATAATTATTCCTCTGTTTCATCTACTTGCAACACTAACTTTCCCTGATTCTACTATTTTACCATTAAAAGAAAGGCATTTTGATACACGGAAGAAAGAATAGCTAAAAAGTGCTGAAACGATGAACAGGGTGAGAGAAGACAGAATAAAGGACAATGAATCAAGGCAAAAAGAAAAAAAACATCAGAAGAAAAGAGTTATGATGTCACAAAATGCACTAAGTGACAAAAGCTTGTCATGGAAAAACTAGCCGAGAATCGAACCTTAAACTTCATCAGTATCTTCAAATCATAGAACACATCCTCACTTCTCAAGGCATTTGATTGAGAAATGCGTCACCATAAAAATAGAAAAGTGTCTATGGTTGTCGTTGCTGTTTGTTTGTTTTTTTTTATTTCTGTTCTGTACTTGGCTGGCACTTCGTTCTGAAGCATATGTATATTGAGTTCTAACACCAGGTTATTAGTATCGCTATGTCTAGTAGAGTATGTACAGAGCAGCACAGAAAAACTACTAAAGACAGTTAATAAAGACCAGGTGATGAAGCGCGTAATAGGAGAAAAAGGCAAGAATGAATACGAAGAGGGCACGTCAGACAGATCAAAGAGAAACTTCTACATGGCCAGTTTTAGAGAACCACTGAAAATGTATGCGGGACAAAATCCTGGGCTTGGTTTTAAAAAATGGCAATTAAAAAAGAAAAAGAGAGCCTAATTATAGCAGCCTAAGATCAACCGATAAAAACAAACAACTTAAGAAAGAATATATATGGAGAGAATGTGTCAGAAAAATGTAGTGCCTGTGGAGCTTGGAATCAGACAGTGGTACACACTGTGGCAGAATGCCCCAAGTTTCCACAGGAAGAATATAAGAAATAGAGGCACGACCAGGCTGTAAAAGTTTTACTCTGGAATCTCTTCCAGAAATGGGGATTTAAAGCTGGAAACACATGTTTTAATCATGGAGTCGAAAGAGTATTGGTTTCGGAGAAATGCAAGATTTTGTACGACTTTCCTATTTAAACGGACAAAAAGTTAGAGAGTAATAGACTGGACATAACAATTATAGGTAATGAAAAACGAAGTTGCTTACTTATCAACCCATCATGTCCGTTTGACACCTGGATCGCAAAGAAAGAGGACGAAAGCCAAAAAAATACAATCCATTAAAATTTGAAAAAGGAAGAATTTGGAGTATGCGAACAGTAAAGGTCGTGCCTATAATAATTAATTTTGCTGGGAAC
>NC_068982.1:99623130-99625375 GCF_001194135.2 Octopus bimaculoides
TGTGTGTGTGTGTGTGTGTGTGTAATTAGAGAAAGAGAGAACGCAACAGGTAATGATGAAGTAGCGGTCAATTTTGCTTAAGTGATTAAAATCATGTTGTTTCATGTAGCAATTGAATTTTATAAACCTGTGGAGGGTTAAAATTCACTATCTATATTTGCTAAGCAACTGTTCAGTTTTCTCATATTCTCAGTAGCAATATATCCTGTAATAATGATTAATTTCATTATTTAATTCAATACAACTTTTAAAATCGTACTCTTTGAACTGACCTTCAAATGGAAAAACAGATATCGAGATGTATTTTTAATTAAAAGAGGTAACATCGAAGGTCAAAAGTATACGTGATTAAAAGAGCATTGCAAAAGAATGTATATTATAATCAACACTGATCAATATTATAAAACTCTTGAGCAGTGCCTAAGTTATTCTTTTTTGGTCGCGCTCCAATTTTAGTGCATGTACAACCAGATTTGAAGAGTCTTTAAAGAGTCGGACATTATGCTTTACTGTACTTAATCAAAAGTTTCTAAACGTACGCTTTTTATCTTTTCGATGTGTGGAAAGTACTGAGGTCAATATAATTAGCTGTATCCCTTCTCTGAATCTGAGATATTCAGCTCATATTAGAAATCAATAATATAGAGATTCAGTAATTTTATTTTCTTGTTGCTGTTGGACCATGAATTAGAAGAATCGTTTGTAAGTCGAGAAAAAAATTATTTGAGGTGTATTTGGTAGTTATTTCTAGCAATTATATGGACCGCGAATTACCATGTCTATCATTGAGGTGAAAAGGAAACAAATTAGATATTTTAGATACTTTCCAAAATGCTAGTCTTTCTCTTCTTGACCAGAAAATTTTTAATTTCTGAACAGTTGATAATCCTCTAAATGATGTTGTAGCATGAAAAGTGACGTAAAAAGTATGAGTTGTATGACATGGGGGGAAGTAATGAAGAAGAGGCTGGCATAGAGGAGTTCAAATTTTGTAATAAGATGCAGGTCGGTTGAAATGTGAGGAGTGAGGACCAGGTTAAGTGAGGTGAGTGGTAAATGAGAATGCAGAGCAAAGGGGAGAAATAAATATAGTATAGATATAAATGCAAACAAGATGGAAGAGAGGGAACGAAAAGAAAAGCTTGCAAAGGATTGATATCAGTAAGATAATCCTTTCTACTATAGGCACAAGGTCTGAAATTTGTGGAAAAAGGACTTAATTGGTACTTGATTTATCAACCCCAAAATGCTGAAAGGTAAGGTCGACTTTAGCGGCATTTGAACTCCGAACATAAAGACGGACAGAACGCTGCTAAACATTTTATCCGTCGTGCTAACAATTTTGCCAGCTCGCCGCCTTGAGATCAGTAAGAATGCAAAAAATTAAGAGGCAGTAAAGAGTAGTAAGAATTACAAAGAGAAAAATGAAGGAGATAGTAGGTACAGTCACAACACCATGTATATCCAAAATTGCACATGACATATAAAACCAAGCAAAGCCTATATTCGTATATACTTATAGATACGTGCATACAACACAGTGCAAACAAATACACATAAAAAAATGTCCCGAGAAATCAGTGCAAATTTGCTGACAGATATTTAAATTGTATGTGGCTTACATTTGTGCGCGTAAGTTCAATAAAGCCAGAAGATGTTATCGTCTGCATGAGTACGTGTTGTGAAGTATAACAATGAGAGAAACCTCTTATAGATGAAATGAGAGACCCGTTGGTAACTTTGCCAATATTTTCCTCGTGACAGATACGGGAAATTGTTTTCACTATAACAAGGAAAATAACATTAGTTTCGCCAAAGTCCTTCCAACAAATCGTTGGCCATTTGGTTTTTTAATGATCTTTATGTTATATACATAGTATGTTATAATCTCTTTATTTAAAGTTATTGATATAAAAAAGATTGTTTAAAGTAATTAACATTTGCATTAATTTTTTTTACAATCCAGCTGTCCTTTCATACGGAATTCTATCTTTAAACCTTAGCTCTGATGAGTGTGTGCATATGTATTTATATATATATATATATATGTGTGTGTGTGTGTGTTTGTATACATGAATATATAGATATATACGTAGCTGTGTGCTAAGAAGCTTGTTTGCCAACCACAAGGTTCTGGGTTCAGTCTCTGGGCAAGTGCCCTCTACTATAGCCTTGGGTCGACCAAAGCCATGTCAGTGGATTTGGTTGACGGAAACTGAACGAAGTCTATCCTATACATACATAC
>NC_068982.1:99625738-99626853 GCF_001194135.2 Octopus bimaculoides
ACAAAAAGCAGAAAACCCCATGAAGGATCCAATACCACCCAAAACCCTACAGGAAAGAAGAAATTTGGAAGGCACTCAAGAACCTGCAAATTTTACCTGCAAGGCAAATGTTGGCATGGGGAAGACGGCAAAAACTGCCGGTTTGCCCACCCGACACCCCGCCAAAACCACAGAGGCCTTAAAGAGAAAAACTTCCCTGAGGAAAGACAACAAATGTCTCCAAGGAAAAAATTTACAAAACAAGTGCGCTCTTCAGAGCTTATGCGCAACGCAGCAGCTGAGCAAGAGTCTTTTTTTGGTACCTGGCGCAAAAGATTGTGCAGCAGCTGACCTGGCTACGCCAAGCACAAACAAGGAACCTTGTCCACCACTGCGCAAGACCACCACAATCAACAGACACGGGATGGCCTCCCCTAATGCCTGCACGATCGTCACACCAATATTTTTACTAAATATTAGGGCCTGTTGCTTCATAATAAAAGCAAAATTTCTTTCCTGAGTGATCTTTCTGCATGCAATCAGACCGACTAGGGCGAATAACATTCTGGATCTCTGCTTCATGAACAATATGGGCATCATTCATGATGTGAAAGTGACGCCGACGTTAGTCTCGGATCATAACATAATAGAGCTGTCTATGTTTAAGCCGAAAGTAACCAGAGACATACAGCCTAAAGGAAGCTCCCGAAATCTCTCTCAGAACTTCCACAAAGCAGACTGGAAATCGATCCAAAAAGAGATCCTCAGAGAGGACTGGCCAAAATGTCTCTCCACAGCAGACATTGACACGAAACTAGAACGTTTCATGTCTGTTGTGCAAGCCATATGCCAGAAATATGTCCCAGAGCACAAGGCCAAAACAAATAGGAACAAGATTCCAAGGGAGAGGAAGATCTTCATGAGACGACGGACGAAGGTTGCAAATCGATTCAACCAACATCCCAAAAGTAGTGAAAGGTCCCGCCTAAAAACAACACTGATGGAGATTGAAAAAGGCTGCAACAATACTATGTGAGGGAAAGAGCAGACAAATGTTATAAAAACATGAAGTCAAACCCAAAGGCCTTCTTTCATTACGCGAAAGAAACAGCCTCAGTACGCTGCAAGATAGGACC
>NC_068982.1:99627265-99628090 GCF_001194135.2 Octopus bimaculoides
GAAGTCAAACCCAAAGGCCTTCTTTCATTACGCGAAAGAAACAGCCTCAGTACGCTGCAAGATAGGACCCCTTAGGTTCAGTGAAGTACTGAATGACCTGTTCAAAAGTGTCTTTACCACCCTGTTTAGAACACAGACCAGTGGACTTCTTTGCCGCCTTACCTATAACCAGCGAGGCAGTTATGATGGAATACATCGACATTAGCGAAGAAGATATACTACTAGCAATGGATGAGGTGGACGCAAACTCAACTGCTGGTCCTGATGGTTTCCCAGCAATCCTCCTCAAATCGTGTAAGCATGCCCTGGCAAAACTCCTCCAGATTCTCTTCCAGAGCTTTCTTGCAAATGGCAGACTGCCAAGAAAGCTGAAGGGGGGGGGGGATAATACGCCCAATCCATAAAGGGGGAAGCAGAGCAGATGCCAAAAATATAGGCCTATCTCTCTAACTTCACACATCAGCAGAGTCATGGAAAGGATAGTCAGAGGAAAACTAATCGCAATCCTTGAAGAAAATAACTTGCTGAGTGATACCCAACGTGGCTTTCGACCAGGTAGGAGCTGCCTGACCCAGCTCTTACAACATTATGACTGGGTATTGAGGCAGTTACTCAACAACTCAAATATAGACGTAATATACCTTGATTTTACAAAGGCTTTTGACAAGGTAGATCATGGTATGATATGACACAAACTGCGTGATCTCGGCATAGCTGGAAAACTTGGAGAGTGGTTACATGACTTTCTGAAAGATAGAAGTCAGGCAGTAGTGGCTAATGGAGCCACCTCTATGAAAACACAAATAGTGAGCGGTGTTCCACAGG
>NC_068982.1:99628762-99630176 GCF_001194135.2 Octopus bimaculoides
ATATATATATAAATTTTTCTCGGCTTATCGAACTTCGATATGGGGAAAATTTACAACCTTGTGCGCGTGTACATGTGTGTGACCAAGGCGAGTGAATTCCGAAGTGACTGTCAAGCTTTTTCTTTACGTTTTGCGTATACTTATATGTGTAATACACACATGTTTGTTTATATGTACACATACATATACATACATACATACATACATACATACATACATACATACATAATACATATATATATATATATATACACACACACACACACACACACACAAACACAAATTTAGGGAATGGCGTAGATAAAATCTAGGCTACATATTGTTTCATAGCTAGCAGAACTTCATCATCATCATCATTTTTCTTTTCGATCAAACCTCCTGTGAGTTAACATGGAATCCCATGGCGGCAATATAACCCTCATTTGACTAAGGTATCTTTGGCCTGACGAGTAGCTAGCGGTTTACCCCTCGTGAGGATATTTACTACCTCCGAGGTTCCGCTGGCTATGAAACATATTTCGACTGAATTTCATCTAATCCATTCCCTAAATTTAGACTTTTATTCGCATACACAGCAACCGCAGTTGCTAACCGTGAACTATAAAACTTTTCTCAGTTTATCGAACTTCGATATGGGGAAAATTTACAACATTCTATGTCAATAAAGCACTGTTGTTCCTGAAAGTTGTTTTTTTATACCTTTTACGGACTGCTCGAAGCTTACTAACTTCCTACACTTTGATCCTTGGATCTTATGTGTTATATACATAGATAGAATAGACAGGTTGATATATGAAGAGGAAAGAAGATAGCTATGTATGTGTTTGTACACGCACGCGCACATACACACGCACACATACACACACACATATACACACACTCACTGACACACATACACACACAACCACCACACACTACGCAAAACAAACATCTACAAGCTGAGACCTTGAAAATGACGTCATTAAACCATTGATTGCTGCATAGTCGGCGGTGACGTGTTAAATATGAAAAAAAATTGCAAAAGCTAAACAATCTCAACAGATTGGAAACAAATTTTCGCCTATGCTCTGTTTTATGTTCCGTTACCCACTCAGAGTGTCGACTACAGTCGGGGCCGACAGTTTCGAACAGTGACCTTTCGCTCACTTTCGTATTTTTCTTCTCTGTATTGTTGTGACAGCTGCTCTATCTAGGTCACAAAGGTCAGTAATGCATATAAACTTACTTTTGTATGTATGTGTATGTGTGTGTGCGTGTATGTGTCTGTCCATGTGCTTACATAAATATATATATATATATATATATGATTTTTGTTTTTTTTTTGTTTCGTTTTCTTTTATTTCTTTCAATCATTAGACTGGAAACTATTGCTGGGCACTTTCTTTTAGTGTTTACTCGTACAAATCGACCCCAG
>NC_068982.1:99630186-99636409 GCF_001194135.2 Octopus bimaculoides
ATTTGACGAATCACTATATTTCAAAGATGTAAACAACACTTTATCGGTTGTTAAGCGGTGAGGAGGATAAACACAAGCACAAAGACGCACACAAAAAGACAAGTCGTAAGACCGGTGGATAGATTGCTTTGAATAGACATCCATTCCGGCTGAGTGCACACTCAGTTCAATTACCGCTGAGTTCAAGTTTGCCTTTTATCTTTTCGGAGCTGTTAAATAAAGTTTCAGACATTTGCAACGATCGATTCCTCTTTTTCTGTTTGAAGAATAAATCGGCTGTAGTCAGACCGGTAGAGGTTTGGAATCTGCCTGATCTAATTTCTTTATTGCCTACAAGGGACTAAACATTGAGAGGACAAACAAGGACAGACAAAGGGATTAAGTCGATTACATCGACCCCAGTGCGTAACTAGTACTTAATTTATCGACCCCGAAAGGATGAAAGGCAAAGTCGACCTCGGCGGAATTTGAACTCAGAACGTAACGGCAGACGAAATACCGCTAAGCATTTCGCCCGGCGTGCTAACGTTTCTGCCAGCTCGCCACCTTAATCTGGAATCTGCCTGATCTAAACTTGCTTAAGTACAACGTATGTCACGACGGTTCCTCTATGATTCAATCAGCTTCGGAAATCCTTATGTCTGTGTCTCTGTTCTGTGTGCGTGTGAGTGTATGTGTGTGTGTATATGTGTGTGTGTGTGCGTGCGCGCGTGTATGTGTCTGTTTCTGTGTTCCTTTGTCTGTTTGTGTGTGTGTGCGTGCGTGCGCACGCGCGTGTACATGCATATATGTGTGTGTGCTAAATGAATATTTTATACTTAGATGTAGAAGCACTCCTTAAACGTCAGATTTCTTTTGTTCCCAACCGAACTTAGCTATTCTCATAAGATTCGGCAACCAGTCAGTAACGAGATTGTTGTCGTCACCATCATCATATCATCATCAGAAGCTCGACTTATAATTTCGTTTGCAAACTCTGGCGGATAATATTTTGTAGTCAATTTGAAAAGGAAACGGACAATGTCCTTTATAACCAGTCAAGTTGCTGATGGTCCCTTTAGTGATGCTCCAAATAGTCTCGTGGTGTGTTTAATTTGGTCATATCATTACGGAGTCCCTGACCAAGAATCACAACAATGTCTGCAAGAATCTCTTCTCCGTTGTCATTCCCTTGTGCATTCTTTCAAAGAATTTCTTCTCAATGCAGCTCAGCCTATATTTCAAAGAACCAAAGAAGTAACCTCTACACAGGTGCTAGAAATATCTGCTTAGAATTCCCGCCTGAATTACATTTCCTGTTTTAAAATAAGGACATGTTGCACCTTTTCTTTTAATCGTTTTCTCAATGCGGTAGGATTTGATTTGAGGGAATTTGGTTTGATTTCTAGCAAGTTAAACGACCAACAAGAGACTCCTTCGTATGATTTTAGTAGTGTTCTAATATATTGTAGAGAGATCTGCCTGTTTAGGCGTCTATTCTATATGTGGCAGAAGTTGTTGTTGTTGTTGTTGTTGATGACGCGGTTGTTGCTGTTGCTATAATCATCGGATCATTTTCAGAAGTTGTATTTTAAATTTTGAAGAATGGCCTCAAGTGGTATCCAAGAACATAATGAAGCACGCAGGAAACAGATGCATATGGAGCGAATTGCAAATTTACAAAAATCTATTGGTGTAAGTAAACTTATTTCTTTGTATTCATATAAACATCTTACTGTAATCTAGCCAAGCTTATAATATATCTTCTTGCTCGGGGACACCGTCTTTCAGTTACTAGCGCAGTCTGGTATTTATTTTATCGAGTCGTTAAGTAACAGCTTTTAAGACAACATTGATTTTATACTAGTAAATATAAACATAGGTATGCATAGATAAAGAGATAGACAGACTGACAGATTCCTGTTTGAAGCATTAATAACGTTCGTTGCTTAATGACTGCTATCTTAAACATTCGCATGAATTTGGAAGAATCGTTAGGAAAATCGAACAAAAGTTGTTTGTGCTATTTAGTTACGGCTTATACGCTAATACGTTCCGAAGTCAAATCCTGCCAGGGTCAACAACACCCTTCATCTTTCCGGAGTCAGTAAAATGAGATATTGCTCAAGTACTGGAATCATTTCCTAGAATGCATTCTAGACGTGAATGAGATAAGAACGTAACACATTAAACTTTCACGTGGCATCAGCAATCACCTTTTATTATATGGTGACCAATATTTTATTCCATTTCTATTCATGTGTCTGCGTGTGTGTGTGTGTGTGTGTGTGTGTGTATGCACACATACACTCGCATACATACAGACACATACACTCATGCACACTCACTCTCACATGCACATACATTTATGTATATACAAAACCATTTATAACCCATACATCGTTTTAATACATCCACTGTTACCCTCTCGTCTTCGTTACTATCGTTTTGATCACCTTGCTTGTCATCGCAAGTCATTTCCTTCACGTATCTTGCACCTGCAGCACTTTAAATCAATGATCATCATCCGATGAAGTGATTCCGAAAGCAGAATGAAGTGTTGACATCTGTCGTAAATAAATTATCAAATTACAAAAACATTGCTTAATAGAATACATGTGGTTTGGACATAATCATTTAAACGTTAAATCTATCATGTTTAGACAATGAACACAATGTTTGTATATCATTAGAATCTACTGATAATTAATTACACGTCATATCTTCGAAGATCAGTCTAGTTTTCCATGCATTTTCAGTTGCTGGCGAAGGCGTCTGACTGACAGAATCGTTAGCACGCCGGACAAAATGCTTAGTGACATTTCGTCCGTCTCTACTTTCGGAGTTCAGATTCAACCGAAGTCGACTTTGCCTTTCATCCTTTCGAACTCGATAAATTAAGTACCAGTTGAACACTGGGTCGATGTGATCGACACGTCCCCTCCCCACAAATGGCTGGCCTTTTGACAAAATTTCAAAGCATTCTTATTATTATTCGGTAGTCTTATTTTTATCACGTGCTTTCACTGCACTACCGAGCGCAGCTCTGAGTGCCTTGGGCATGTGCTGTGGCTTGTTGTGGTGCTCTTATTTTCAATGTATTGTGGTGCTCTTATTTTCAATGTCGTGGTGCTCTTATTTTCAATGCTGTGGTGCTCTTATTTTCAATGTTTTACGTAGGATGTGTGTGGTGCCTAGTAGTGCTATTTTTGAATGCTATATATACTTGTAAGTCCTGAAGTTTTTGCTATGCATTTCTCTGAATGTTTTTTTATCATACCTAATGCGCCTACTATAACAGGAATTGTTTCTATTTGTAGGCTCCACTTTCGAGTTACCTCTATTTCCAAATCTTTGTATTTTGAAAGTTCCTCGTTTCTTTTAGAGAAGCTTTGTCATCTTTTGATATTGATACATCAATTAGAAGGCATTTATTATTATTTTTATTTTTTGGTAATCTCTGACAACTATATCTGGCCTATTATCTTAATTTCTCTATCTGTGTGTATCGACATATCTCAGAGAATGATTGCTTTGTCACGTTTTGAAACCTTTTCTTATTTCTTTATTGCCCACAAGGGGCTAAACATATAGGGGACAAACAAGGACAGACAAAGGGATTAAGTCGATTACATCGACCCCAGTGCGTAACTGGTACTTAATTTATCGACCCCGAAAGGATGAAAAGCAAAGTCGACCTCGGCGGAATTTGAACACATAATGTAACGGCAGACGAAATACTGCTAAGCATTTGGCCCGGTGTGCTAACGTTTCTGCCAGCTCGCTGCCTTTTGAGACCTTTTCTGGCATGTGTTGGGATAGTGTTAGCATAGCTTCCAGTGTATACAGGTTCCAACTCTGTCGTATCTGAATATATTCCTTCTTAGCCAGGACTGGGCAGCCAGGACTGGGCAGTCAGAGACAATATGATTTATTGTTTTCTTCTTCTCCATCACTACATATTCTGAAGTTACTTGTATTTCTCTCTCTATGTGAGAAGGCTTTGGTCTTCTAGTGCAATTAAAAATCCTTCGGTCTCTGTTTTGAGTCCTGAGCTTCTCAGCCATTGTTGGGGTTTTGCTTTGTCTATTTCTTTTCTGTTTAGTTTAATCCAATATTTGCCATGAAAGGGCTTTTCTTGCCATCGTTTTGTCATGATACGTTGCTGTTCCAGTTTTGGTTTGGATTTCATTTGTTTTACAGCTTTTGTTGTTTATTCTTTTCCTTCATAGTTGTTAGCTACTATGATTTCTTTATTGCATCTATCAGCTAGCTTCCTTAAAGAGAGAAAACAGATTTTTTTTGTTTTGTTCGTGTTTTGTGGATATTGTATCAGTTTTCCTTGCTTCTGAAGTAGGTATTTCTGTAATCCTATAGTAATTATTTTGTAACAGTTTTCCAGCTGTATAGGGCCTCTCCCTCCTTCAATACGTTGTATATATAACCTTTCTATGTCAGATTTTGGGTGGTGCATCCTGAATCCTGTCATTATTTTTCTTGTTTTCCTGTCTATTTTTGATTAGTTCATTCAGAGTCCGGCTAAGTATATTGTTGCTGTAACTTATAACTGGGACGGCTAGAGTGTTGAAAACTATTATATTGATTTTCGCATTGATCTCTGTTTTCAGTATTAAACTCGTCTGTAGTATTCCTTTCTTATTTTCTCTTTCATTTGTGAGTGTTGTATCGTATCTAGTTCATTGATTCCTAAGTATTTATATGTCTAGCTTTGGTCTAATCATTATTCTAGAATGTTGCCAGGCGCTCACTGCATTGTACAAGCTACCCAAAATCGTTAGCGGGAAAACAACCCAAGATTTCTAGAGGGGGCTAGTTGAGGATACGAGTGATGATGGCCTAGGATTGAATCAACAAGAACAGTCTGAGTAGTCTTTTCCAGAGGACCTTCGGATCGAAGATCATGGACAATTTCCAAAACTCTTTGGCTTGACAGTGCTACTGAGGGGCATTGCCTGTTCCAGACAAGCTCTTCAGGCATGGAAGTACCAACAGGCAAACCTGCCCGAGATGCTTGCAGGGGGACGAAACTGTCCTATATGCAATAATTCAGTGTCGGTGCATTACAGAGTTGTGGGATTGTATGGAGTAGCTGTTGTTGCGTGTAAGGCGAATTCAGCTGTCCGCCGAGTGTATAGTGAAGATCGACGCACCACCTTCCCTTAGCAGAGAAGGAAGGCAGATCTTTCTCTGTTTAGTATCTCTAGCAAAAGAGGCTGTGTGGTGGACCCGTCTGAAATGTTTGAAGACAGACACATTCCTATCTGGCTAAGCTCTCATCAATTTCATCAAATATCATTTGAAGAGGAAGGTGAGGGTAGAGAAGGAGGTGTTACCTTCTAGTGTGTTTATCAAAAGGTGGTCGACAGCGGCAAGACTGGCGAGACTGAATGGATCTACTCTAAATATGTTTTTTCTGAGCAAGAGGATAGAAACTGGAAAAGAGCTATTTCCCATGCCTTGAAGATAGAAGAGTAATCCAGGATTTTGTGTGGGGTTTACTCCTGATTGCTCTAAATGGACTGCCCTGTTATTGGGGATTCTATTTATTTATCTATTTATTATTTATTTCTCTGCTTTCTATTATATATCTTCTGTTATATTCTTTAATGCGGTAGTATCTTCCCTTGACTGATGCTAACTCAAAATGTTTTTGTTTTTGTAAATTAAGGTAGTGAGCTGGCAGAAACGTTAGCACGCCGGGCGAAATGCTTAGCAGTACTTCGTCTGCTGTTACGTTCGGAGTTCAAATTCCGCCGAGGTCGATTTTGCCTTTCATCCTTGCGGGGGGTCAATAGATTAAGTATCAGTGAAAGACTGGTTCGATGCAATCAAGTATCCTTTCCCTAAAAATTTCAGGCCTTTTGCCTATAATAGAAAGGATTACTATTATTATTATTGTTCAGTAGTTTTATTTTTATAACGTGCTTTCACTTCACTACCGAGCGCAGCTCTGTGCGCCTTGAGTATGTGCTGTGGTTTGCTGTGGTGCTCTTATGTTTACTGTATTGAAAGTGTTTTGCGTAGAATGTGTGCAGTACCCAGTAGTGCAATTTTCTGTATGTTATATATATTTGTAAGTCCTGGTATTTTTGTTATGTATTTGTCTGAATATTTTTTTATTATACCTAAGGCACCTACTATGATAGGAATTGTTTCTGTTTTTAGATTCCACATTCGAGTTATCTCTATTTCCAGGTCTTTGTATTTTGAAAGTTTTTCCATT
>NC_068982.1:99636797-99637561 GCF_001194135.2 Octopus bimaculoides
ATTACTATTATTGTTGTTGTTTTTTTCTGTTGTTGTTGTTGTTGTTATTATTATTATTATTATTATTATTATTATTATTATTATTATTATTATTATTATTATTATTATTGAGTGAGAGAGCAGTGCATGCCATCAAAGTTACACTGAGGTCAAATATACGAAGCCCAGTATACCCATCACGACTACCCGTCTGACAAGGGTACACCAGGCATATTTATCACAATCATATATGCTCGACATGATGATCTCTATTATTATTATTTAGTAGTCTGATTTTTATCAGGTGCTTTCATTGCACTAACGAGTGCAGTTCTATGTGCCTTGGGTATATACTGTGGTTTGTTGTAGTGCTCTTAATTTCACTGTACTGAAAGTGCTTTGCGTAGGATGTGCGCGGTGCCTAGTAGTGCTATTTTCTGTATGTTATATACATTTGTAAGTCCTGGTGTTTTGGTTATCTATTTATCTGAATGTTTTTTATCACATCTACTTTTATAGGAATTGTTTCTGTTTTTAGGCTCCATATTCGAATTTCCTCTATTTCCAGATCTTTGTATTTTGAGAGTTTCTCCGTTCTTTTAGAGATACATTGTCATATGTTGATATTGGTACATCGATTAGGAGGCATTTTCTTTTCATGGTGATCTCTGACAACTACATCTGGTCCATTAACCTTGATTTCTTTTTGTGTGTGTATTGGCATATCCCTTAGTACGGTTGCTTTCTTTTTCTTCTTATTATTATTACTATTATTGTTGTTGTTT
>NC_068982.1:99638137-99641288 GCF_001194135.2 Octopus bimaculoides
ACAAGCCTGGCTCTATTGTCATGGCGTCTCTTATATTCCTTCTGGGCTAGTGGCGTACATTGGCTGGTAATATGCCATACGGTTTCACCGTGTTGTCCACAGATTCTGCACTTATCACTTTCTGCTGTGTTGTCTATTCTGTATTTTATGTAGGTTGTTCTTAGTGCTTGCTCTTGGGCAGCACAGATTAGAGTTTCCGGTTTTAAATCACTTTTAGTCATCCACGACCATCTTTTTTCTCCCTCTGTCTTATCTTCAACATCCCTATGAAATTGACCATGCATTTTTTTCTTTACCCACCTATTTTCAGTTTCATTCGTTTAAAATTTGTTGTATAGTGCTTTATCTTTGCAATCTTTCATCTTACACAAGCTTGACCTTCTTACTTCTAATAATAGCGGTTCTGCGGCATTTTTTACATACCATGCTATGTTGTTTTCTTCTGATATAATGCTGTGTTCGCATCCAATAAGTCCTCTTCCCCCTCTTTTTCTTGGTACATATAGTCTGTCTGTATCACTTTTTGGGTGGAGTGACCCATATCTAGTTAGCAACTTACTTGTCTTTCTGTCTGAGCTGTTTAGTTCATATACTGTCCACACGAGTACCCCTGCTCCATATCTAAGGAGTGAAACCTTCATGGTGTTGATAGCTTCGATCTTATTCCGTCCATTTAATTTCGACTTTAGGATCAGTCTCAGTCTGCGCAAGTACACCACCTTAAATTTTTCTGTCATTTCTTTCTCCATCAATTTATACATTTCCAAGATCCCCAAGTACTTATAGCCCGTCTCTTCTATCTGCTTCATAACCTCTCCCGACGGTATCATTAGCCCGTCCATAAATTTGATTTTGCCTCTCTTCAAGACTAACACACCACACTTTCTCAGTCTAAACTCTATTCCGATATCAGCACTGAAGGTATACACCGTATCAACGAGGGAACTGACTTGGGCTTCATCTTTGCCATAAAGTTTGAGGTCATCCATGAATAACAAATGGTTGACTTTTTGTTGGCAGCTTTTGAATACATATCCAGCATTTGCTTTCCTTAGAATCAGTGTTAGTGGTATCATGCACAGTACAAAGATCAGTGGGGACAGGCAGTCCCCTTGGAAGATGCCTCTCCTAATTTCTACTGTCCCTATGTTTCTTCCGTATGCTGTCAGATCCGTCCTCCAATTCACCATACTTTTTCCAAGCAATCACTCAACATTCGATGCAATACCAAATAACTTCATACACTCCATAATCCAAGAATGTGGGACCATATCGTACGCCTTACGATAGTCGATCCATGACATGGCTACGTTACTTTTCCTCCTCCTGCAGTCTCTAAGTACAGTTTTGTCTATCAGAAGTTGATCCTTGGTACCTCTGCACTTGCGCTTGCAACCCTCTGCTCATGTGGCAGGACTCCATTTTTTCCCAAGTGTTCGAACATTGACTCTGCGAGTATTCCAGTCAATAACTTCCTCATAAGTGGCAAACAGGATATCGGCCTGTAATTATCTACCGTATTGCCTTTTTCGGTGTTTTTCAAGCACAGCACTGTCCTACCCAATGTCAACCACTCTGGTATTACTTGGTCGGCATTTAACAAGGTGTTGAATTGCGTAGCTATTCGTACTTGACATTCAACCAATCTTTTGATCCAGTTGCCTTGAACTCCATCTGATCCCGGGGTCTTCAACTTGCCTATTTTTTGCTGATTTCCTTCACTTCCCTAACTGAAATGACTAGTTCAGCCTGTTTTGGACAGACTAAAGTTTGTTTCAGTTCTTGCAACCATTCAGCATCCTTCTTGTGCTCCTTGTCTTTGCTCCAGATGTCACTCCAAAACCTTTGACTTTCGATGTTATCTGGTATTTACTTTTCATCTGTACACTCTCCATTTATTTCTTTATAGAATCTCTTCTGATCTACTCTGAATAATCTATTCTATGGTAACCCTTCATTCTTTGATCGTATTTTACCATCTTTGCTTTCTTTGCGACGAGGCGCTGTGTCAGTTCCTCCATTACTACTTTCAGGGCCTTTCTTTCAATATTATACTTCCTCTTCAGTACCCCGTATTTTTGTTCGCTTTTAAGCTCCCCATTCTCTTTTCGGTCTAACACAGAGATTTCCTTCGAGAGCATGTCTAACCCTGCCTGGATTCTTATTTTCTACCATGAATTTTTCTTTTGCTACTCCCATTATGTTCCTTTTTCTTGACATCAACACCCACGTTTTCTACTACAACAATATTTGCTGCCTTGATCAAATTATTTGTTCCTGTGATGTTGTTTGTGCTGATGTATTTCAGAATTTCATTGACATTTTTCGTTTCTTGGTCCAATTTCCATCGATCAACCTCTCTAAGGTTGCAAATAATGTCGCTATCGTTTTCCTGTATTCTTAACTATATTCTGTCGTAGATCGTTTTTGTTCATTTGTCATGTCGCCATTAGTTTAATTGTCTTCTTTTAGATCCTCTACATGTCTCTCATCAAGTAAGCTACCACTGCTCCTTCCCTGTGCTATGAGATTACCCTAATTAATAAGAACTGTATTATCATTGTTTATTATTATTATTATTATTATTATTATTATTATTATTATTATTATTATTATTATTATTATTATTATTATTATTATTATTATTATTATTATTATTATTTACTTCTTTGCACAGCTTCTAACGCTGGAGATGTACTACAGTGTCAACTGTTCACTACCAGTGATCTAAGCTAACATCCTTTATTTTCCGAACACCATCCGGAGTATTTGAACGGTTCCAAGCAGTGCTGTTTTCTGCAAGTGCTCCACCCTTATTGCAGCCCCTATTTGTTCCATGCACTTCTCAATGTTTTTCCTCACTGTTCCCAGGGCTCCGACAATTATTGGCATTACTACCACCTTTTTCATAGACCACAACTGCTCATCCTCCCAAGCTAACCAGTTATATCTATTAACTTTTCTTTCTTCCTTATTGTATACCTTGTTGTCAGCTGGGCATGCTATATCTATGATTCACCATCGTTTGCTTTCTTTCTCAATTAACACTGTGTCTGGTGTCTATTGCCGAACCACTAAGTTACGGGGGCGTAAACACACCAACATAGGTTGTCAAGCGATGGTGGTGGGACAAACCCACACAAATGCGTAC
>NC_068982.1:99641333-99648450 GCF_001194135.2 Octopus bimaculoides
ATATATATATATATATACGACGGGCTTCTTTCTGTCTACCAACTCATCTCACAAGGCTATGGCCGGCCCGAGGCTATAGTAGAAGACACTTGCCCAAGGTGCCACGCAGTGGGACTGAACCCGGAAGTATGTGATTGGGAAGCAACCTTCTTACCACACAGTCACTCCTGTGCTTATGTTGGAAAAGAAAAATTCCTAACATCGGGCTACAACAAGTAACCTTAGATGCCAGGAACCCTCCCAATTATCCTAGCTGTCCCTAATAACACTGTTTTCTGGAGCTGTACTAAACTGGGTTTTATGCCTATTTCCTGTATTCATCTGTTCAAATCTTTAGGATTAGTTCCTAATGCACCTATAACTACTGGGATGCATTTTATCTGTATTTTCCATAGTCTCTGTAAATCAATAGCTAGGTCCTGGTACTTTGCTACTTTCTCTATACCTCTCATATTAATTTTCTCATTATTTGAGACAGTAAAGTCGATTATCTGGCACTTTCTATTCTTTTTATCTACTACTACTACTAAATGTTGTCTTTTCTTGTATTCTTTCTTTGCCAGCATGCTACATTCACTTACTATATGAGTAACACTTCCTCAGTTGATTTGCCTACATTGGGAATCTATTTGGTTTTTGTCTATCTTGGCTTTTATCCAATTAGTCCTTAAGGCTTGATCATGTGCTGCTACTAACAAATTTTCTGTCTCCCTTTTCTACCTTTCTTTCTGCAATCATAACCATATCTCACTACTCCTATTTCCTGCTACTATCTTTGGGAATCTATCATGCAAAGCCTTCTCTTGTCAGTCAGATAACTCTGGTTCATTTGACTTCTTGGTTTCCTTATGTCCTGTTGTAATTCTAGCTTTTAAACTTTCTTCGCTATTACCTATATAAGAGGCCATACCTACTCTAGCTAACTCCACGCAGTATTCTGCTGGTATTAACCTTCTTCCACCTTCCTTTCTAGTTAGTTTAATCTTGCTACTCCTGCCCTTGGGTGGAGTCCTTCATTCATATTGAATTCCTTCCTAGTTCTTCTGTCTAGCTTTGCTAATTCAGATTTTGCCCAATCTACAAAAACTGCTGAATATCTAAATAACGATACTACTCAAGTATTTTTAGCCTTCACTAAATTCGGACCATTTAGCTTTAACTTCATTAGCTTCTTCATCCTTTTGATGTACTCCTCAATTTTCGTTTTCATTTATATAGTTAGTACTCTGTCAGATTCTTATACGCCTAGATACTTATAACTCTCTCCTCCTCTCAATGATCTTAATGTCTGGCCATCTGGTAATTGGATGCCTTCACTGTTAACTACCTGTTCCCTTTTCCTAATTAATGTTGTACACTCATCTATGCTAAATTCCATGCTTGTATCTTTGAAATTACGAAATCTCTTTTTCATTTCATTCTTACTAAAAAGCTTCAGATCATTCAAATGGTTAATTTTTCTTCTACCATTTCTGAACTGGTAACCTTTATTATTATTATTATTATTATTATTATTATTATTATTATTATTATTATTATAGGAAAATTACAGAAATACCTATGAAACCGAAGTGCGATTCAGAAACGAAAGAAAACAGGATCCAACCGCTTCCAAGTAAGTATGACATTCTGGTGTTGTTATGTTAGAGAATGCTTTATAGTAGGTCTGACAAAATATTTGTTGTCACGATATAGTATAGATTTCATTTTATAAGAGAAGTGTATGTTTACAAATGTTTTCTAGAAAATACAGTATTGTATATAGTTGACAGTATTTTGTTGGTGTACATCATGGTTTCCATCAGGGAGTTCTGTGACTTTCTGTGTTTAAATATCACTCAAGAATTTGGTTGCTTTTCAGTAATTGTAGATAAAGTTACCCTGAAGTAGTACCTTTATTCATACCCACATGCGAACTTAACTGTTAGCATTGCAAGCTAACAACTGCTTCCATAAATGACAGCGACAAGATTGCTTAAGGATCTAGTCATGAAGAATGGGCTGTTTCCAAGGCATTTGTAGGCTTTCTGAGACTCGGGTGATTGATGTTATTGATGTTCGTCTGCAGGAAAATGTTGGGAGAGAAGGAAATTCTAGTGGGTTTACACTAGAATGTATACTAGCTGAGTGCTGGTACAGTCCCCTTCTCCCTCCCTTTTTCTCTCTCTTTCCCTCCCTCTCTCTCTCTCTCTCTCTCTCCCTCTCTCTCTCTCTCTCTCTCTTTCTCTCCCAGTTGTAACATTTTTGATGTTCTGCTAGTTGAGAGAGTCGAAAAGGTTTCTATGATACATGTTACCAAGACATACTTGTTTGCAGGTGACGGTTGGCTGCACTGCACTGTACTTTTTTTTTACTTTCTCAGAAGTATCAAAACTTTTCGTTAGCACGGCTCCTGTGAGAAGATACACAGGATGGTGATTAGAGTATGTTGGACGTGTGTGTCGGATGAGATTGAATGAAGCATTATGTTACCTAGTTTTGAGGAGTAGAGGTCAATGTAGTAAAGCCAGAAAAAGAAGAGGGAGGAAACAGTGTGTCTGTGAGGTGATGGAATGAGTGTATTTATGAGTAGGATGAATCTAGAATGTCTGAGTAGGACCAGTATTCCATCACGGATCTCACTCGAATTTTGTTGACAGCAGTTCTTGGAAGCTTAAGTATGTTCTACCCATGAAGAGGAAAGCCAGTCTTTGGGATATAATCTTTATGTTATCAATGTGAGAGCGTGACGAGTGATCATGGCTTATTGATAGGTCTATCCTTCATGACAGCTTAGGAGTTTATTTCCATCACTTTTTGAAATATAGGAATTGAGAGTGATAGGTCAATAGTTGGCAGAAAAAAAGAAGCTTTTCTTTTTGACAAGGGAACAAGAGGACCGGCTGTAGTTTGAAAATTTTCAGTCTCTGTCATGCACATCTTCTGCCTCGTGGAAGATAGTTCTGCAACAGATTCTCGGGTAAATGTTTCCAAGGTGGTAGAGGTAAGTGATTTATTTGTTGCATGACATGTTATTCGCCTATAAGGTTGTAGTGCAATTTCGAAGGCGTATGCTTGTACACAAAGGTATTATGAAGTGTCCGGACACTAGTATTGCAGTAGTACTGCTTATAGTTAGTATTATTCTCTGTTTTCACTTACTTCTGTCAATAGCTCTCTTTGTAAGGGTGAAGGGAAAAGCTGAATGCGTTAAGTCCCATTTTGCAAATACGCAACATTTCTACCACAAATGTTCTTATAAGTGGTCGCAAAAAATACTGCAATAATATATCCTGGATGTGTATGTATTAAAATTGAAGACTAAGAAACAAGCAGCTAAGTGGTAGGGAAATTCTTTTTGCTGGGAGCTGGAACCAATTACACGTCTAGTAAAATTTATGAAGATGCAACTATTTTGAGACAAATGTTCGTTTAGTTTAAAAAGTTCCCATTAAATTATTGTTTGAAGTTGAAGGCTTAAACCATGTTTTCCGGTTGGCTTTTAGTGGTGCTTTGAAACAGTAAACGCTTGTCCAAAAATGGCGAAAAAGAAAACAGGACTACATTACAAGACTGCAAACCCTGTTTCGCCTTCTCATTAATAGAGAGGGGTGGAACATAAATTATCTAATATTTTGGTGTAGGTTGACTGAGAGTATTCCATACTTCTGTGAAGTAGATGTGCTGATTCCATACTTCTGTGAGACAGATGTAATTAATTCAAATTCCAGATGAGCGGATGAGTTAAAAACTGAAAATTTGGAAAATGTTATTTTCAAGCGACCACATTGAAGACTCTCTCATTTCGTCTGCTTATTCAACAGGCACTAACACATGCGTGGCATGGGGTGACGCATTGATTTAAAAACAAAAACCTCAATCTTCAAAAGACAATTTTTTTTCGGGGATTTGGCATATTGAGCGACCATATTTAGACTTCACTTGATTCGCCTGAAGGCTTGACTAACATCATACATGAGGAAATGAACGGTCTAGTTTAAACAGGAACGTTGGCAAGTGAGTACGCCGAGAGCCGGAAGTGGGAGAAAAGGACGTTAAATTTTTTTTTTCCATAATCGCAATTCAAAAAAACTGAAAAACGAAAAATTTGAGGGCATTTTCGAAAGGAAAATCGTAATCTGCAATAGTGAAAAAAAAATTTCGAAGAAATTTTTGAAATCAAAAACAGTTGAGTAAAAAGTCGTGGGTGCGTATTCGACACATCTACCCCCGCGATTGTACACACTAACTACTGGTACAGATCACTACATTGCTACTGGTTAAGCTATGTATACATGTATGTTAGCGCGCACGTCTGTATGCGAATGGGTGTATACATATATGCACACACATACATATACATTCTCATACACATGCACATATACATAATACATACGTTCATACATACATACATACATACATTCATAATATATATATACATACATACATATATATATATATACATATATATATATATATATATTTCGCTATGATAGATCGCTAGCCACTACATATTCTTTATTTTCTCTCCTTGTTTCTGTCTGTGTTCCTTTCTGTGGAGGAGCGTAGACTCGAAACGGTAAAGACTTTTTCACTTCCGGAGCGTTAAACTAATACATCTGTTTGTTGTCTACACCACCAGTCTTCGCCTTTTGTTTTTTTGTGAATTCTATCCCCCCCCCACCCATATATATATATATATATATATATATATATATATATATATATATATATATTATATTATATTTGTATGTATATCACAAGCGACTCCAGATCATCAGCGTCACTCGGGCTCATCACAGATTGCGTATAAGACACGTACAGAAAAAAGTAAGAGACGTAATGCACACCGCAGACTTATATGTGCACTGTTCATTTAACAATAAGACAGGAATGCAATTTTAATATAAAAAAAATTAATTCATGAACTCCAGTCGTCTTGGTTTGGTGGCGAACTCGTATAATATCCTGCCATGCAGTGCCTTGTCCAAGTCGTTCAAAATGCTTTTCTGGATGGAAATACGAGCCAGTGAAGACAGCTGTTCTTGGGCCATTGTGCTTCTCAGATAGGAGCGGATTCTATCCAACGTTGAGAAACTTCTCTCATTAGCGACTGATGATAAGGGGATGGTGAGCACGAGCTTAATTAGGTTAATACATTCCGGCTTAGTAGAAGTCAACTCCAATTTAGGCAGTAATTCTAAAAAGGAGTTGATTGACTTGCACTTTTGGAAATCACTGTCAATGTACATATATTTTAGTTCATTCGCTAAATTCTTACAGTCGAAAATACAGGGATTCTTGTTTTCTAGAGAGTCCATATGTTGCATGGGAAATGTGTTAACAAACTCTTCAAACTTATTAACGTCTAGTAATTCAAAAAATGTATACTCTTGAATACCAGAAAATCTCTCTTGCACTTCTGATTCTTTTTCTAGGAGGAAGATCGAACTTATCTGCCTGTTCAATGACAGCAACTGTATCGCGCAGAATGTTTTCATAACGTTCGTCCTTACGATAACCTTCATTCACAATGAATGAAGACATACAGTTTACTCTGACCATGCTTTATGTCGAGTAGCTTACACTGTAGGATATCAAAGACTTTTCCAGCCTGAGAAAGTGTGTTATGAAAGCAATTGATGAAAAACATGAATGTGAAATCATTCAACTTTGCCAATAGATTGTCTGCTTGACAAAGTGTATCTTCATCCTACTTTTCACTAGAGCCTAGAATACTTGTGAAGGCATTTTTCAAGTTTTCATGCAATAGTTTTATGGATGACGCAGTTCTTGATCTATTGCACCATCTTGTCTCGCACAGTGATGGAATACTGACATGAAACTGCCTGAAAACGTTTTTCCACTTGGTACTGGAAGACATTAATTTACTAAATGCACGTAAATGAGAAAAAAAAACATTTTTACTCTACTCACCTTCTCGGCACTTTTACTCAAGATTAAGTTAAGTTTATGCGAGTGTTTAAATCTTTCATCCCTTAGCTTACTCTGTACTCCGTTTAGCGTTCCAGCCATTTCGGCTGTTCCGTCGTAAGTCTGGCTCACAAATTTATCTGCAGCGTCACTGAAGGAGTTCAATGCAGTTGCGATCACATCAGCCAGTCTTGTAGCGCTTTTATCATCACTGACTTCATAGAATCCAAGAAATCATTCACATGTTTTGTTTTCATATGCATGTCTTATTGTGATCAACAATTGGGCATGCATTGCACAGTCTGTAATTTCGTCGGCTTGTACAGACATAAACGGAGCTTTATAAACTTCGCTTCTAATTTCATCAGAGATGATATTTCCAATCGCTTGTATTAGATCATTTTGTATTGTGCTTGAGAATCCTGAAAACTGTTTCGACCTCTCTTTAGTAGAAAGTCTAGAAGTAAACACGCGGTCGATTTCAGCCAAGCACTAGAATAGTTCACGGTAATTTCCTCTATTAAGGCTGTCACTTCCTTCATCGTGTCCACGTAAAGGCAACTCTTGTTTACACAGGTATAACACAGCATTTGTTGACTTCTTTAAACATTGTCGATTTTCTTCAGCTGCTTTGTTATGCCGTTCTTTTTCCAGTTTAGCAGACTCACTAATAGCTGTCACAATATCGGACAATCCGAAAGTTTTCAAGCTTTTATAACTACTTAAATGACTCACTGATTTACTGTGATTTTTACAGTCACTCAGGATGTTTGTATAATTATTATAGCCTCCATCTGTTTATGACTGATTAGCCTTTCGTTGAAACAACAAACATGGCCAGTAGTAGAGTTTCTCTGTGACGCTGCTTGCACAAACCTAATCAATCTGTTCATACCATTTTATGTGGAATGTT
Source organism: Octopus bimaculoides (assembly GCF_001194135.2). NCBI lineage: Eukaryota > Metazoa > Mollusca > Cephalopoda > Octopoda > Octopodidae > Octopus > Octopus bimaculoides. The sequence goes on from NC_068982.1 coordinate 99,648,160, forward strand.
CGAGTTTTTAGTGAAGGAGTCGACGTGCCTGCTCGAAGAATTTCTCGTTTTTCTGCAATATTTCTAACTCTAAATGGCTTTTTTTTTTTTTACATATATAGCACTCTGTTTCCCTCCATTTCTAAGTTAAGGGTAAAAATATAACAACCCTGCAAAACACAACATCAGAGTCTAAGTTCGAATCATTTGATCACTACTGTCTTGTATACTGAAAATCTCTGTATCTCATCTGTTGACTGTATATATATATATACATATATATATTTATTTATAAATATATATATATATATA
>NC_068982.1:99648825-99650142 GCF_001194135.2 Octopus bimaculoides
TCTCTCTCTCTCTCTCTCTCTCTCTCTCTTTCTCCCTCTCTCTCCCTCTCTCTCTCTCTCTCTCTCTCCGATTTGACTACCTTTGCACTATAACATTTTTTCTCTGGTACCTATCATAACGCAGTTATCAGTTTAAATTTCTCTTATTTGGTGGAGTTTTTAGTAAAGCTTAAGTATACTAAATTGTCTTCTAAAACAACAGTGATATCACTATTTAAAGACGATAAAAGGTATTACACCACCTCGAATTCGAAATCTTTTTGCCTCATACGTTTTTCTAATGCACCTCTTTTGACGAGGTTTACAAAATTAGATTTTATTCACTGAGATATTTTGTATAAAACAAGAATAATACAGAAACAAGGGAAATACACCACTTAAAAATAGCATCAATACGTTACTGTCTTACTTTTGGAACACATTTCATCGTAACTTTTGAGAAAAGTAATGTTCCTTTGATTTTAAAAGTTCCCATTAAATTACTGCTTGAGACTGAAGGCTTAAACCATATTTTCCGGTTGGCTTTTGCAGATGATTTGAAACAGTAAAAGCTTGCCCAACACTAGCGGAAATAAAAAACAGGATTACATTGCAAGACTACTAGCTGTTTCACCTTCTCGTTAATAAAGAGGTGTGGGACAAATGTTATCTATTTCGGTGCAGGTTGGTTGGGTAGGGGTGGAAACAACTGTGTTGATTCCATACTTTTGTGGGAGGGATGTCATTAGTTCAAATTCCAAGTGGGTGGATGAGTTAAAAACTGAAAATTTGGGAAATGTTATTTTCAAGTGACCACATTGAAGATTCTTTCATTTCGACTGCTTATTCAAGCATCAAACACATGCGCGGCATGGGATGAGGCGTTAATTTAAAAACAAAAACTGAGATCTTGAAAACAAAATTTATTTCGTAGATTTAGCAGTTATTTCAAGCATATCGAACGACTCTATGAGACTTTCCTTGATTCACTTGATGGCTTGACCAACATCATATATGAGGAAATAAGCAGTCGAGATTTAAACTGATATGTTTGTATGGGACCAATTGCGTACACAGAAAGCCGGAAATGAGAGAAAAGGACTTTAAATACTCTCTTTACTCTTTTACTTGTTTCAGTCATTTGACTGCTGCCATGCTGGAGCACCACCTTTAGTCGAGCAAATCGATCCCAGGACTTATTCTTTGTAAGCCTAGTACTTATTCAATCGGGTCTTTTGCCGAACCGCTAAGTTACGGGGACGTAAACACACCAGCATAGGTTGTCAAGCGATGTTGGAGGGACAAACACAGACACACAAACATACACACACACATATA
>NC_068982.1:99650962-99657929 GCF_001194135.2 Octopus bimaculoides
GTGTGTGTGTGTGTGTGTGTGTGTGTGTGTGTGTGTGTGTGTGTGTGTGTGTGTGTATTGTGCATGAATACAGTTTATGGTCCCAGTGATAACCTGAAATTTAACTACTTTTTTCATTACAAGTGTTTCCCAACTGTACCACATTTGACGCAGTTTTCGGTATTAGACTTATTGCGTGTTACTAAAGTAATAGTAGTCGTCACCAATGTGACGTGGATTCGGTTGTAACGTGGTGTGTGTAGTGACTAATTTAGAGTGAGTGTTCTATGATTTAATGTACGATGAGTATACATGAGAGAATCTATTTCAATGTTCTTTTTAAAAAACGTGAATAAAGAATGTTTAGAAACATTGTAAACTTTATTTAAATAAAACAAGTGCTGGCAAGTAGTAACTATGATTAATCTGCATGTGTATGCGAACCAAATACACGTGTATGCGAGACAGGAAAATCTCATGACTTACTTCGCACACAGAAGAATTATGTGGAAGCCGTTTTAAACTAATAAAAATAAGAATGTACCGCTCATTTTGAAGCAAAGTTGTAGCTGATACCATTCAAGTGAGTTGCACGCAGTTGGTGGTGGACACTAAAATTGTGGCATGTCGAAGGAAGAGATGTTTCTCGGCAGTCTTTTCAGCAACTGGTTTGAAACTGCCGCTTCTCTGCTGTAGCGAGTTCTCTCTAGCTAAGGCAAATCATTGTCATTTTATTCATATGCCTCCAGCTCTGATTGGCTGGAATCTGCCACAGCACAACTGAACCATGCCATGGCGACGTAATAGATCATTCATGCCTCACTATAGACTCCATTCTGAGTTTTCTGGAAAGTTTAATTAAACTAATTGTGTTTTTGTAAAATTATAAAGATGCAATTGCTTAAATATGACAAAATTTGCAGAATTAGGTTTTTCTCACTGAGATCTTTTGTATAAATGTAACTAAAGCAAAAACAATAAGAAATAAGGAAACCACATCACTTAAAAATTGCTTCAAAACTTTCTTTCTTACTTTTGGAACACATTTTATCGTAAGTTTATTTTTATCTCAAAATGTAGTGAAGTAGTGGGCCTTTTCAATAGACTATACTGTATTAAGTTTGATCGATAATTGGATTAGCTGATAGAGTGTACAAGTATTCGCGAAATAAATGTTGGGCCTTAAGAATATTTTTCACCTACCGCTGTTGGTGAATTTTATATATAAATATATATATATATATATATATATATATATATATATATATATATATATATACTAGCAGAGATACACGGCATTGCTCGGTATTAAAATGACATAGTTAGCATATATATTACAGTTATGTTGAAACATGTGATATGGAAAGTGCAGCATTGACGACAAAACATTTATGGGGTAAATGGGGAAACCCTAATTCGACTAAATGACATGTCATGCGTCCGTTTGGAGTATTCCAGGCCCTAACCTGTCATGGAAAATTGGGGGTGGGGTGTATGTGATTTTGGAACTCACTGAAAGGCTGTCAGTGGATATACTCTCCTCTGCGGCGGTCGGCTCTGAATCTAATAGGACCCATTGTATGGTTGATAGTCGAATGAATGTAGGTGTAATGGAGATATTGTACGTAAATGGGTACACTCCGGAAAGGGGCTGCAATGGGAGACGGCAACGGAGAAGTGAACTGTTGAAATGTTGCAGAAAGCGAAGGTTTGACATTGGATTGCTGGTGTGGCTGTAGAATAAGAAACATGAACTGAGCCTATGCAGTCACATGAGAATATGTAGTAATGAATTACTTGAAAAAATAAGGAGTAATGACTTACCACGTGGTTGGTGGGAGTAATTGGAGAATATGCTTTGATATTGAAGTCCATGCAGAAAACTGCTTTGTTGGTGCCGTCTTTGGGTTTGTTGGTATTATGCCGAAATGGTATCCATCTTCACCATTCACAAAGAGCAGTGGATACTGGAGCGCATCGTAGGATGTAGTATTTCCTACAAAACTTCTTGGTAAACAATATTCTTTGTTTTCCCTTGTAGAACAAATGCAAATAGATATTTTTTTGCTTCCCATTCTAGAGCAGCACTCGTGAGAAGCATAACTCTTCCAAGTGAAGTTCTACTGCAGACAGTGGTATAATATAATAGACATTGCGAAGAATTGATACAATTAGGAAATTACACTCTTCTAAATGTATAAGGAGTTTCTGCTCCCATTGGAATGAGAGGAATTCTAAGTGTGAAAACATCTCTCCTTTTCCACATTCTGAGAGTAACTTGTAGCATCATCTTCTTTACCACTAGGCGTGCCCCATTACAGAGTGTTGGTGGATCCAAACTCCTCAATAACATTACTGGAGTTCCCACATAGAGTTCCAATCTATGGGGAGGTAGTCCTAGGGGATCCAATGAATTGAGAAATTCTGTTGGATAATTTACCACATCTTCTGTATCTGGGATTGTATCAACTGACTTATAGATGTGAGGACTTCCAGGAAGGTACTGCAGCAGCTGTTCATTAATTTTACTTACCGTGCTGCTTTTTGGAGCCAATTGAGATTGTGATAATTTTTTGACCAATAGATGAAAGGGAGACAATCAATTTCTGAAAGTTACTTCGCAGAGAGTTACCTCCCTTCTCCACGAAACCCAGAAACGGATGTTTTCTGCTCCCAGGGTGCCCGTTACTCATTATGCGAAAAATTTTAGGAGTCTAAAACCATGTGCGAAACATAAGTAATGTATGTTTCCAGTTTGGAGAAAATCAGTTGAAAAATACGGCTGTTATAATCGTTTACACATATACACAGACAGAACGGGATTTATATTATATTATATTATATTATATTATATTATATTATATTATATCATATTATATAATAAGGAGAAAAGAGATTTATATATCCACTTTTATTCTGCTGTCAATCACGTTTTTTCCATTTCTGCACCTACATACGTTTCTGCTATAATTTCGTGCACCTACATACGTTTCTGCTACAATTTCGTGCACACTGTAATATTTTGCTTCTTGATGTGCATTTTTGGTGTTATTTGCTGCTTCTTCAGGGCGTTAACAGCGTTTCAGATCACATCTGAATTAAATACAAGTTCAACCAAAAAATTTCATGCACATGGTGTTTGTATTCTAAAAAATAGCCAAAATTCTGACCTTTTGAACCCTGATGGTTAGAAAAACAAGTAACTAGCTGTCAAAGAATGGGTCAGTAGTCAGCAAATGCATTTTTTCTTGGTATAGTGAATTGTAGTATAATTAGTAACAGGTTACTTAGTGTATGTTTATGTTATTGTCACTATTATTATCATCCCTATCACTACTACTATCACTGCTACTCTTATTATTATTACAATAATAATAATAATAATAAGAGTAGTCCAACAGTTGTTTCTGAGGCCTCAGAGATCCAACATAATGTTGATAAATGTAGTTCATGATAACATACACGCTGTAATAGAAGTAGATAGACACTGATTAAATCGGATCTCCGTCAAGAGAGTAGAAAAAATCCTTACATTTCAGATCATGAGGCAAAGAAGTGTAAAAAAATATGATTACGACTATTTTGTGACGTCATAAGTAGGGTTTCGCTAACTAGCTTCTCCTTACTTCTCCAGCAGTTTCTGTAATGGAGTTTAATATCTTAAAAATATATCTTTCTTTGGTATGATGTTCATTTATGGAATATTCAAAATTAAGAGAGCGTGGCCTAGAGGTTAGGATGCTGTATACACAACTGCGAAAAGGTGGGTCTGGTTCTCGGGTCGGACGGTGCGTTGAGTTCTTGAGTAAAAACATTTCATCTCACGTGACTCTGTAATTAATTGCACATCTAACGTGAGGCACACTGTGCGCCTGTGCAGGAAATGTCGATCTGATAGAAGGAATGGGCACATGCTCGAACTGTTTCCGCCAAGAACTCGAAAGAGTTTCGTGTAACGGTATCGTTCGCAACAGAGTGGTGAACCAAGCAGATTTCTCCGGACGTGAAAGTGACGTTGCAGTTTTTCCCACACTGACGGTTGACAACTCGGCGAATAGGAACGCCTCGAGGAGCTCGTCCAAAAGACCGCCTGGTCCAAATGTTGTACCCACATTCATCAATGAATAGGCAATGGCCGACAACTCCTTCTTCCATGAACCAGTGCACGTATTCATAACGCTTTTCTAGAGTTCTTGGAGCATTTCTCGCATCTGAGACGTTTTCGGGCAACTTCATAGTTTTCAATATTCCATCTAAAGCCCGTGAGATTACAGACGCGGAAACAGGCGACTTTCCGAGCAATGCTGCCTCTGAGTCCCTCTTCAGCTGTTGAAGGGTCGCGAGTGGGTTGGCATTAATAATTACTTGAAGCCTGGCTCGCATTTCCTCATCAACTTTAACGTGATGGACACCTCCTCTGGACAACTTGTGGCACCTCCCAGACCGTAGGTTGGTCGCTACTATGGAACGAGTAGTACTCCTTTTAATGCCAAGTATGTCTGCCAGTTTCAGATAATCGGTTTGATACCCATCGACGGCGTCAACCATTCTTGCTCTATCTTCGTCTGATATACGCATCTACCTTACACGTGGATCAATGATTACAAGTTGGTGTAAGAGTAAGGGATATAAAATACAACAGATACCGACCGGTTACGAATGTTGCACTGAAAAAGATTTTCGTGGACAGAAGAATCACGTAATTTATTTCTTCCTTGTGGATAAAACAACATAATAAAATTTGCAAGACAAAATATGTCATTTAAATTGGTCATTTTTAACAGTCACTTCTTAGAATGTGAGTAAAAACACACATGTAAAATTAGTGCTAAATTGAATAAACTTATTCTGAACTCAAATGCTCACGTGCGAATTTGAACGCCCGAAAAGGCTCTTCCTCACATTCCAAACCTAATTTGAATTCTCTCGGCGGGCATTTTAATTTGAATGATCTAAATGCTAAATTCTTTGACCGAAGTGCGAAATTGAATGATCGAGAAACGAATTTGAATGACTAATGACTAACTTCATGGCGCTAATTGTTTTCGCGACTTTGAATAACCCAATTACCAAATTGGATGACAAACGTACGAAAATGACAGCGAAAACCTAAATTAATTGTTAGGCGAATTGTAGAACCTTTTGTTATTCGTGGATTCCTCAAAGGATTTGACTCAATTCGCAGAGGTAAAATGCAGCGTATTCTACAATCCCATGAAATCCTTCAACGAAGAGTAGATGCAATAATGATGTGCTACATAAATACTTGAGCTAAGATACCTTCATCTAACAGACACAAAATTTTTCTACATTCTTGCTAGCGTTTTACAAGGAGATACCCTTGCGCTTTTCTTATTCTTACTTCTTACTGGAATAAAGTCTACGAGTTCTAGATATTCGGTTTCAATAATAGAAGATACAGGTTACGCTGATCATTTTGCCCTAACACGTTGTACGATTGCAGGAGCTAGTTTGGTAGATATCGCGGGTTGAGAGAGGACCATTGGTCTTTTAGACGGCTCGAATAGCCCTAATCGATAGAAGGCAATTGCCAAAGTTACCTAAGATACATTGGAATTATTCATCTTAACAAGTGTCTATTTTGTCCAACAAAATTACTGAGCTTTCTGAGCTATTTCCAGCCATATTAGAAAATCAAGAGGATTGGAGTGTTCCTGAATTAGCATAGGCAAAGGAATTCTCTGCAATCCAAAAAGATTTTCAGTTTAAATTATTCTGTGTTTTTTGAAACCATATTGAGTGGTTCAAAGATTCTGTTTTCGAATTTTCGAGAAGTATTCGTGAGGTTAAGAACTTCAAAAAAAGAAAATAGTTAATATTGTTGCAGTTGGTGTATTTGTTCTTTTAATCGTAGCATGAGATAATGCTGACTGCATATATTACAAACAGAAGCAAAACTTGTGAACATTTAACATGAGAATTATTTAAAAGAATGTTTAATATGAATATATACATAAATTACCAAATCTTCAATGGTGGAGAGATTAGGATATAGGGATTGACTTAACTGTAATTGTTCAGCCATTAAATTATGAAGATGCGAGATTGCCGAATCTTGTTGAAGCTTTGTCCTTGATTTGTTTGATGAGAGCTGAGTTGCGCTCTTTTCGAAAGATATGAGAGTTCTGGTTAATTTAGTGCTAAACTGCTTAACTGGAGAAAAGGGTGCGAATCTCAAGGAAACTTTGAGATGATGTTCTAACTGGTAGTTTGATCTTGTGCAAATTGATTGGTCGATAAATAGAGTATTCGCGTTAAGATCGCATGCCTCAATTGTGGGTCACTCATGAGAGTGGTCTGATAATTTGTTGAAAAAGGTTCAAATCCTATGGCTCACAACTTATATCAAGAGCAACAAGTTTGAAGAATTTTACTGCCGTGTCCTGGATGGTAACACTGAACCACCAGAGAAGCGTGTTCGACATCAAGAACCAGTTGTTTGAAGAACTTTCAGCATGAAGTTATTGCTCACGTTGATCAAGGATTTAATACATTGTTGTTTTAAATCTTTGGGGATTTGTTGAATTGTTGTATCCGAAGCTTATGTTGTATCACGCTTATGTAAACATTTCGAAGGAAGTATTTTCATTTTGGGATGTCTATAAAACCATATTGGATTTTCCAAAAAGTCGCAAACATAAAACGGGTGCGTGAACTAAATCAAACTTTGACTGAAAAAACAAAATTACTACGTCTGATTGTGACCATACCTTCCACATCCGCTCCCTGTGAGAAATCACTTTCTTCATTAAAGCAAGTAAATAATTATAAGAGTATTATCAATTATATGAGTATTATCATAGTAGATTATCTCGGTGGGAGCTATGAAAAAATACAAAGCCCAGCAACACCACCGGATCATTTTACATATCTGTGTAATTTTCCGCGCAATTCCACCCAGCCGTTTGACCGTGAATCCCAAGACAAGAAAGAATCACCCATGTCAAATTTATGTATTTATATATAT
>NC_068982.1:99660470-99661933 GCF_001194135.2 Octopus bimaculoides
TATATATATGTATATATACATATATATATGTATATATACATATATACATATATACATATATATATACATATATACATATATAGTTAATTTCCATCACTCTGCATAATTCTTCCCCTCTCTCTCCCTCTCTCGGCATTATAACTGGTCTGTTATGCATACATTTTATTAAGGTCCTGACAAAAAATCCTACTACTATTCTTCCATTTTATAACTATGCCCTCTACAAAATTGTAATTTCTTATATTTGTATCCTTAGGCTTATCGGTCCTACGGATTTAACTAAACAAAGCTCTGCCAAGGACAGCATGCCTTTCAGGTAAGTAATATCGTGATGATATTTTCGGACACCTACCTATGGTATGAGTGGAGGCGCGTAATTTAGTGGTTAGAGGTGTTGGACTCATGATCGTACGATTGTGGTTTCAATTCCTGAACCGGGCAACACGATGGGTTCTTGAGTAAAACACTTCATTTCACGCGTTGCTCCAGTCTACTCAGATGACAAAAATGAGTATTCCTACGACGAATCGGTGTAATACAGTATCTCGGTTGTGATACTCAGCACACACAAACACACACACACACACACACACATACACACTCACACACATAGGCACACACTCTCGCACACACACACACACATACACTCACACATGCACACATATATGTATGTATGTATATATGTATGTATATATGTATGTATGTATGTATGTATGTCAGTGTTCACTTTATTTCAAGATTTCTAACCAATAGAGAAAGAGCCGGTTTCTAACCTAGATCCAAGACACTTTCATTGGAATTTCAACATAAACAACAGAGTATTTCTTTTTGTATGTATGCACGTATGTATGTATGCATGCATGCATGTATGTATGTATGTATGTATGTATGTGTGCAGATTTGTATGTCCTCCTTATTCATGTTATTCTCATGCATATAGTTGCATATGTGGCCATGCTCGTATATATTTAAATTATGAACTTTTGGAAAGTTTTACAGGTTTTTTACCTTGTTTCTAGGTTAGCAACCGGCTCTTTCTCTGTTGGCATGAAATCTTGAAATAAAACTGAATAATGACATACATTCATACATACATTCATATATACGTACATACATACATACAGTTCTATATTTAAGAGATGAGGAATTATTTACATTATTTACATTATCTACATTTGACGGATATTCGTCCTCATCTTGTTTGTTGTTAACACAACGTTTCGGCTGATATACCCTCCAGCCTTCGTCAGGTGTCTTGGGGAAATTTCGAACCTGGGTGCTCATTCCTATCGATGTTACTATTATTATTATTATTATATTATTATTATTATTATTATTATTAATCAGGTCGCTGCCGTGAATCGAAATCGGAACCTTGGGGTTAGTAGCCCGCGCTCTTAACCACTACGCCATATGCCCATGGGCAATTATGGGGTGAATTTTAAGGCTTATAAATCTATTAT
>NC_068982.1:99663402-99666227 GCF_001194135.2 Octopus bimaculoides
TTTATAAGCCTTAAAATTCACCCCATAATTGCCCATGGGCATATGGCGTAGTGGTTAAGAGCGCGGGCTACTAACCCCAAGGTTCCGAGTTCGATTCACGGCAGCGACCTGATTAATAATAATAATAATAATATAATAATAATAATAATAATAATAATAATAGTAACATCGATAGGAATGAGAACCCAGGTTCGAAATTTCCCCCAAGACACCTGACGAAGGCTGGAGGGTATATCAGCCGAAACGTTGTGTTAACAACAAACAAGATGAGGACGAATATCCGTCAAATGTAGATAATGTAAATAATGTATACATACATACATACATACATACATACATACATACATACATACATACATACATTAAACACAAAGAGGGACTGTGTTATCACTGATAGAATACTGTATCGCAAAGGCATATTCCAAGGGAACAGCCTCTCTGTGATGTTGTTTATACTTTCTGTAAACCCCTTATCATTCATCTAAAGGAAGTCTGAAGGTTATCTCACTGGTTCAAAAGGAAACAGAAATACAAAAATTACACACTGTTTTTTGTGGATGACTTGAAACTATATGCAAAGAATATGCACGAGATGAAAAAGAGCCTCGACTTGGTTACAACATTCTCAAAGGATATTGGGTTGCAGTTTGGTCAGGATAAATGTTGCTATATGGTTGTGAAAAGGAGGAAGACTATAAACCAGACTAGCAACATCTCCATCAGTGATTTAACTGTTTCCCCTATATCTGACGAGGAATGTTACAGGTATCTAGTGGTGGATGAAAACATATCTTACAATGGCGCCTGTAACAAAGCATGTGTCACTAAAGATTACAGCCGAATAAAGGAAATTTGGACCTCAGAACTTGTTGCATTCAATAAAACAATGCCCCACAGTGTGTTTGCAGTACCAGCACTCATACCAACATTTAGTCTGCTTGATTGGACGCTTGATGAGATCCGAGCCATTGATGTAAAAACCTGAAAAATACAAACAAGCATACATAATATCCACACAAACAGTGACGTAGACCGCCTGACTCTACCTAAAACGAAAACAAGGCGGCCTAATGTCCATCACATGCCTTCGGCAACATCTTTTAACCCCCAAGTGTCGAAGTGCATCCTCTGGCCAAGTTTACATACATGAGGCTCATAACATCATAAGACTTGATCAACATTCTTTGTCTGATAACCTAGAATACATGCCCAAAGAAGTCACACGACTCTACCACAACGTATGATCAGATGAAAATATGAGCCTTTATGAGCAGAAGAATATGCATGAATATGTTAGAAGAAAACTCCGAGATGATAGTAACATCGATCATCAACACAGTATACATGGACAAATAGCCGAATTGCTACCTCCCACTTTGAAGGGTATGCGTTTGCAATCCAGGAACAGGAAATATCAACCAAGTACCTGATGCACAAAAGGGATAGAGATGCAGGAAAAGCAGTAAAATGTGACAACCGATGTAGACTTTGTGGAGATAACAACGAAGATATCACCCGCATCATAAGCAGATGTCCGAAAATGTCATCACGGTATTATCTACCGATGAGACATTATGCTGTAGCTAGAACACTCTATAATGAAATCCGTCGTAGGGATAACCCCGAGGACAAAGAAAAAAGAACCATAGCTACTCATAATAAAAAGAAGTACTGGTAGAATATGCCAGTGAAAACCTCAATAAAATGTAAACACAACAGACCTGATATAATGATTTAGGATAGAGAAGACAAACTAGGAACAGTGGAGAAACTTGCTACCCAGTGGGTGTTAACATAAAGCTGAAGATCAGTGAAAAAGAGAATACCTACGCTCAACTACTCAGAAATCTGCAGTTACTCTATCCAAATTACAAGTTCAGGTTTATATCTGTAATTATTGTGGCCTTGGAATATGTACACACTGACTAAATACCAATCTTGAGAAATTAGGTTTCTCAAAACCAGGAGAAAGCTAATTCGAAGACTACACTGGAACTGAAAAATTTGTAAAACTTTCCAGAAGTTTATCATTTAAATATATATATGCATATCTAGATATGCAACTATATACATGAGAATACACGCATAAAATAAACATATGCATAAAAGCAGCAAAAATATCACAAAAATTGTTACTCAAGGTTTCGCCTCAACGTTCGTCTGATGAAGGGGAATATGAAACTCTAGGTAACAGTTTTTGCTGCTTTTTTAATAAAACATATTACTCTACTTCCGATATTCGAGTACTATTTTTTCCACCTTGTTTCGCATTTATGTGCTTAACTCTAGTATATATGTATCAGTTCTGACCGATTTTACCTTTTCTAAAATTGAATGAAATTTAATAGTATTATAGAATATCTAATGGAATTTAAAATTATTTTTATGCATTTGTGTACATTTAAACTAATTAAATATTATTTTACAGAATAATAGGATTAAAATTTCTTTGATTAAAACCCTTTCTAATAAGGAAGTCTCCAAAGAGCATTTGAGACACATAATGCTTTATGAGTACAAAAAAGGAAACTGCAGCCGAAGCGACTCGAAACATACACTCAGTTTATGGGAAAGAATGCTTGAATGAAAGAACTTGCAGAAGATGGTTTGCAAAATTCAGAAGTGGAGATTTCAGCCTTGAAGATGAAGATCGAACAGGACGTCCAATTGAGTTTGATGATAAGCTCCTTGGGGCATTACTTGAAGAAAATCCTGCATTATCAGTTGAAGAATTGGCAATAAAGCTTAGTTCAAACCATACAACTGTTCATCGTCATCTTCAACAACTTGGAAAGGTTCCTAAACTTGGAAAATGGGTGCCTCCT
>NC_068982.1:99667353-99668352 GCF_001194135.2 Octopus bimaculoides
TGTGTGTGTGTGTGTGTGTGTGTGTGTGTGTGTGTGTGTGTGTGTGTGTGTGTGTGTGTGTGTGTGTGTGTGTTTGTGTGTGCATACGTGTGTTGAGTATCATATTCTGTATCCAAGGTCATCATGTGCCTGTATGGATTTGTGAATGCGTTCAGAGACTTCAACGTTGGGTGAGAAGAAACTATATTCATATTTATTTTGAGAGGTAACGTACAATAATTTAAGGGACACTACAGCCTCATGATACCAACTGGCAATAGCAGTTTTGGGGTTTGTACCGAGTAATAATAATAATAATCCATGGATAGAATTTATAAATATTTCAATGCATCGCTACGCGGGTTTCCACAAATCACATGTTACTTACTATCATAGTCCGTATTCTTAGGTTGATTACAGCACAGTCCGCAGTATCCATGGGCATCGGGTAAATCATACTCATGCGTTCAAATTCATCAGGCGATATGGCATTAGCGTTGGAAGCAACGGATGTATAATTGAGGGTTGTTTATCAATTTTGACCAATGAAAAGCTTGATTGTGTTATGTGGGCAGTTGTATGTGTATTTGATAGAGTAGAAGGTAGTGGAAAGAGGGAAAGAAGGATAATTATAATCACTGTTTCTTTCTCTTTCACCTTCTATTCCTCCCCACCAAATTTACACAGAGCTACTCACATATCCCAATCAACTTTTTCGTTGGTCAAAATTGATAAACGACCCTCAGTTATACATCCGTTTCTTCCAGCGTTAATGCCATATCGCTTGAGGAAATGAACGAACGAATATAATCCGCCCTGTGTCCATACTGTGGACTCCACTGTGATCATTTCAAGAATACGGGTAATGGTCGTAAGAAGCATGTGATATGTGGAAACGTGCTTAGTGATGCATTAGAATATTTATAAATTCCATCCATGGATCATTATTATTATTATCATTACTTTGTGTGTATATATATATATATATATATATATATATATATATATATATATATATAT
>NC_068982.1:99668522-99670842 GCF_001194135.2 Octopus bimaculoides
ATATGTCCTGATGTTTTGATGTCTGTAGGCTTGTATTTATGTGTTTGTGATTCTCCTTGATTTCTAAGATATTCTTTATATGAAATAACATTTCTTTCCTTTCACTTTAGCATACCTGCGACTCAAGCATGCGGATATCGATGTATTTATGAACATGAACCAAATGAAGAACCAAACGAAAAGAAGACAGCATATAACCAAAGGTAAAGAAAAACAAGAAATTATGGAGAAAGCACGATTGTAAATTAATATTGATTAATACTGATCTTGTCTTCTTTAAGACTTGGTAACATTGGCTGTGCTGCTCTGAGCTGGCTTCACCAAATTAAGTTCATTGGGTGATTCCAATTATCAGTTGGAAAGTTTTCGTGTATATTTCACTAATGCCTTTTGCAAAGGTTCTGAATCTCACTGATTCCTGTCTTGGCTATGTATTTTGATGATATGTCCATCTATTTCGATGCGATATCCATTTCATTCAAGAGGATTCCATGTTGAACAAAACCAGCTTGCAAATCGTGTTTCACATTGCATCTTTCGACAAAACCAGCTTGCTAATCATGTTTCACATCCTACCTGGAACCACTGGGCTTATTATGCGATAATGCATTTGAGAAGAGCATAAGCGTCAGAAATTCATATTTAGGTTTTCTATAAACCAGGCACATTATTTTTATTCAATAAACCATTATGAAAGCATAACCGGTTATGTTTTCCACAGGGAAGACTTGTCATTAATGCAGTTTAGAAAAGTAAGAGCATCACATCACCCCATTCATTAGATATAGTGTATTATGCATGTCATTAGAAATTTCTCCTAAATTATTTTTCCCACTTTTCTCTTAAATTACTTTCTCTTAATTTATTTTCTCTTAAATTATTTTGGCCACTTAACCATTAAGTGAATCCAGCTTAAATGTCAACAGGCTTAGATATATAGTCGATTGAAATGTTTTAAATAACTTGCTTGCATTCATTTAATCGATTTGAGATAAATGGAAAACAAATTTTGAACTTGACAGAATATGAACTTACAGCAACAGAAGGTCGAAACTAAATGCTGAAGGCTATTTTATCCAGCGAGCCTCAGTTTTAACTAATTCACCGCCCGGGTTTTCTCTAGTAATAATGATTTTATCCACCAAGGTACTAGGCTCTTTTTAAAGATTAAAGATAATACCAGCTTTCTCGGTCGGTATATATTACTAACTACTACATATCTCCTGTGGCAAGTTGAAGTTACAAACGTAAAACAGAAAATAGATGGTATGAAGTACCACGCTGCTCCGCATACATAACATGTGCGTCTATAACATGTGCACTAATGCATTTACGTTTATATATGATTTGTTATCGATTACACTGGAGTGAGGCACTCGGTGGCTCTAGTTCTCTGAGAGCCTCTGAGTCTGGTGAACTGAAATTAGTTGGGTAGAGTTGTTAAAGTGTTAATTTTCGATGATTCAGCCACATTAACCTTACCCAGTTAACCTCAGATAGAAAACATCAGTGATGCGTCTTGGGTGGAAATATGAGTGTGTTCAGAAAGATAAATGCAATAAGCACCGAAAAATAAAGAAGGAAGAAATTTTTATTAGAATTAGTTGGATCTGGTGCAGAGTTTGTTCAAAGTAGAAACTATAGCAGTATTGAAAAAAATAACAGAAGAGAGGGTACAGTTTGTCAGTGTGAAAGTGGTTGGAGATGGTTAGTGACTGAACGTTTTTCTCCGGTATAATCTAGAACGTGAGCGTGCCTTGGGTTGTTCTCTCATACGTTAATCAGGAGACAAAAGGCAGTACCCATTGACTATTCAGACCGTCCCTGATTGGTGAGGCCGATGCGGTTGATATTCGGTTTGAACATCCATAAATTAATGCTTTCAGAATAGGTGAGGATGGAAACTCAGTTGCAACTCGAGAGTGAAACAACTGGACAAAGATAGAAAGAGAAGATAGCAGTATCAAGTTGCTCCGAGTGTAGACACTATATATATAGGCATTTCGGAAAAGCAGAGACTTTAGCGAAAACTGAGTCTCTGGGAGCTGGAGATGGCAGCTTGTTAGTGAGTGATTCGTTACCAGCCATTCCTTGTATATTATTATGTGATGCAATAGTTGTTATTCCAAAAAATTTTATAGTCTTTTACACTTTCAGCTACTCTGAAGAACTGTTACCAAGGCCTATTCAGTCGGTTTCAATAGTTATATTATCAGCCCAATATTCATTTTATGGATATGCATATTTATCAAATGACTTACATCTTTATCATACCCTCACGTACATAATATACATACATATAAAGGTGTGTGTGTGTGTG
>NC_068982.1:99672243-99677624 GCF_001194135.2 Octopus bimaculoides
CATAGATAATTCTTTATTTTGTATATTTCTCATTTTTTCCTGTTCTGGCGCTTTGCGAAATTTTTCTGGAGAACATTATTTTTCTTTGTGGTTGGGTCGTTGATGACCGCTTTCTAGCATATTGGGTGTCCACCTAGTGGTCATCCTTTATACACGTGTAGTACAATTTTTTTCTGAACTTTCAGATTTTTTTATATGCTAGGCTACTTGGTTTTAAATTGAATTAATATTCAATTTATCACCCTATATATATATATATATATATATATATATATATATATATATATATATATATATATGTATATATCGTCGGTAGGTAACACATAAATCCGAAAAAGAAGCACACTCTAAGTTATAGAGCAGTATATTATATAAATAGAGTTAGATAAGGCCGATTTATGGAACAACTCAAGGTTTCACGTTCACAAAGCGCTTGCTTAGCTTTACGGCGTATCATCAGATCTCAAACCTGTAGGCTTACGGCTTCTCTGGAAAATGGAGGAGGAAAGGACCTCGCTACTCAATGTCAACAACAGTGGATTGATGTGCAGTTTACTTGAACCAAATTACACGAACAAGATCAACCTGAGGCTCTCACAAAGGATACCTTCCCAAGTTGATGCACAACGGGATTGAATTTGATCTGCAGTGCCCAGGGCCTCGTGTTGACCAGTTGTGTTGAGAGTGAAATATGACTGGCAGAAACAAAGCAGAAGCCAGTCTTATATTTCTGAAAAATTGTCAGAACAAATCTAATGAGAATAAGTATGTAACTTTTCTGAGTTCCACTAATTCAGGAGATTCCGAAATGTTATTAAGTCCTCATTGCTTTAGAGCATATGCGTGTTGTCTACTTCTGTGTAAATGAGTACATATGTACATGCATTTACGTGTATGTGTGCACTTGTAAAGACTATCGATTGCTTTGTTATGTCTTTGCTTTTTAGTTAGAACCAAAATGTATGTATTAAAGGAGAATAGCTAGAGATGGATTAGTTTCAAATTGTGTGAAATAAAAGTTTTTAGTTTTTCGACCAATCATCTTTAATTTCTCTAGTACATATGTTCTCCAGACATCATTATGCACCTACTCATAGTTATGCAAGTCATTATTCAGTTTTATTTCAAGATTTCTTGCCAATAGAGAAAGAGCCGGTTTCTAACCTAGATCCAAGGCGCCTTCATTGGAATTTTAACATCTGCAGGGTATTTTTGCATTTATGTATGTTTTGGGTCATCTCATAAATAATGCGGTTTTTTTATACTTCTTTTATTTTTCAAAATTAAGATAACCAAAGTTCTTTTTTAATCTAAAATATATTCTCCTTCATTTTCTACAATGCCCTTCCAGCTATCTGGTAGACTTGCAAGGCCCCTCTTCCAAAATTTACTTGTCCGTGAAGAAAAAATACTCCTCCAGTACTGTTCTGACCGCATCTACAGAATTCATATTTTTTCTGTCAAAATGATTTTGAAGACTGTGGAGTAAGTGACAATCAGATGGGGCATGTCTGACAAATATAGTGGGTGGGGCATCGTTTCCTATTTAGACTGCTCCAGCCTTTGAAATGTCATCCTTGCTGTATGTGGGTAGTCGAGCATTATCTTAATAGATCACCTATCATCTTGAAACCAAAGATGTTCGTTTTTCTTCTAGCGCTGACTTAAGCCGTTCAAGCCGCTCGCAGTAGATATCCTTTGTTATCGTTTGGTTTGGGTTTAAAAGTTTGAAGTGGACTAAACCTTTCATATTCCGCCAAACAGATAACAACACCTTACATAAGTGAAAACCTTCTTTAGCCTGGGATGCCGGTGTTTCTTTTTTCATTACCCACTCTCTTTGACACCTGACATTTTTATAGAGAACCCATTTTTTGTCATTCGATCCCAAAAAGGTTTATTCGTGAGACGTGGTAGCAAAGAAAAGCGCACATTCACTCTCTGCGCGCGATAAGACTGGGGAAGTTTGTGAAGGACCCATTGACCCAATTTGCTGACTTTTCTGATGGCACGCAGGTGTCGATGAATGGTAGAAAGACAAAATCCAAGCTTCTCTGCTAGTTCTTCAACAGTTACGGTGGGATTTCGTTCCACCAGGGTTTGCAGGACGTCCTCGTCGAGCTCTACAGATCTTCCAGGACGGGGCTCGTCTTCTAGGCTGTAGTCTCCGGCACGGAATTTCTAGAACGACCGTTGACAGTGACTTACACTTATTGCCCGATCCCCATAAGCTGCATTAATATTCCTCACACTTTCCATTGCATTGTTGCCTTTATTGAACTCATAGAGCAAAATATGCCAAATATGCCTTTTGTCACTTCCATTATAGCTTTGAAAAAATAACTTAAAATCTAACTGCACTTTTCAAAACTTGCACTAAGAATAAGGACAAGGTAAAATTAGTACCTGCTTTTATAGTAAGTTGATGCAAGTAGTTTATTCCGTCCCCCTCCGACTTTTAGCTCATGCAATTGAAAAAACGCATTATTTATGAGATGACACAATACATGTGCAGTATTTGGAGTCAGTGCATGTGCAGATTTGTATGCTTTGGTTTATGCATGCATTCTTACGCATATAGTTGCATGTCTAGACATGCGCTTATATACTTAAATGATAAACTTCTGAAAAGTTTTACGGATTTTTATAGTTCCAGTGATGGCTTGGATCTTCAGTCTTCGAATTAGCTTTCTCCTCTCTGGTTTTGAGAAGCCTAATTTTTTAAGATTGGTACTTAGGCAGTATGTATGCATGTATGTATGTATGTATGTATGTATGTATGTATGTATATGCGTGTGTATGTATATATGCATACAGATGAGTGTGTATATATGTACTTCTGTATGTACTTTCCTCGCTACCTATCGATATAATTGTGTAATCTGTCTATCTACGTATCTATCTATTTACCGATTTATCTGTTTATCTACCTATTTATTTATCTATCCACCTATCTCTCTCTCTCTACCTACCTATTCACCAGCCATTCTACCTACCTATTTGTCTGTCTGTCTGTAAATTGATCGATCGATCGATATATTTGTAGCATCCAAAGTGTGGTACGGTTGAAAGAGGTTAACTGATAGATGACCATTCTAAATACAGCTATGACAGTTTTGTTGATTCACTTTGCAAAGTTAATGGCATATAAATGTAAAAGATCTGAACTCTTTACGAAGTTCAGCGAATTTTGATACTTTGCAACTTTATTGTGGCGAATGTATTTGATCTGGAATATTTTAGTTCGAACTTCATTATACTCCGGTAAGCTGAGTTTGTTACTAAGTCAACCAGTTCGCAGAAACTGAATGTGTCCCTATAATATACATATATAATAATTTCCTGATTTGTAATAGTCATAAACTATGTGACGAATGCTGTAACTGAAACGAAAGTGGTAAACTCCAGGCTCAAAACGTGTTTTTGAACACTGCTTTACATTGAACTTAATCTCAATCTGTCGTTCGCAAGAGAGAGCTAGTGAAAGAGGGGGAAAGGGAGAGAGACAGAGGCAGAGAGTGAGAGAGAGAGAGGGATTCAGATAGTGAAAATCAGGAATATAGTGATTGTGTTATAGAACGGATAAGTAAAACAAAAAAGTGTTGGTAAGTGTACGAATAAGCATTTTGAACTTTGAGGCGGGAGCAAAAGCACGACATGGGTTCTGTTACCGAAGACATGGTTTCAATTTCTAAATCAGATCATTTTATTTACTACACTAAATGATTTCCTTTTTTTTTTTCTTTCCTAATCTGAGGCCAGTGGAAGACGCGATCGTGCATTTAATTCTCGTGATCACTTTCGTTATTGTGAGCATTATCATCTTCACCATCATCATCATCATCATCATCATCATCATCATCAACAACAACATCGTCATCATTACTATCAACGACATGAACAATAATTCAAATTTCTCCATGTTTCTATTAGGTTTGATCAGGCCCAAACAACGCAGCAACTACTGTGTAATAACTGTAAAGGAAAATTAAATTACCAGTAAGTGCACCATTCTGTCAAATACATTTCACACGATTCGCAGAACAAACAGTAAACGGCGGGGGATACGCTAGGTTGTTAGTGAATGGCCTCACTGTACCGGCGTTAGTCGGAGCCAGTGGAGGCGCAATGGCCCAGTGGTTAGGGCAGCGGACTCGCGGTCATGGGATCGCGGTTTCGATTCCCAGACCGGGCGTTGTGAGTGTTTATTAAGCAAAAACACTTAAAGCTCCACGAGGCTCCGGCAGGGGATGGTGGCGAACCCTGCTGTACTCTTTCACCACAACTTTCTCTCACTCTTTCTTCCTGTACCTGTAATTCAAAGGGTCAGCCTTGTCACACTGTGTCACGCTGAATATCCCCGAGAACTACGTTAAAGGTACACGTGTCTGTGGAGTGCTCAGTCACTCGCACATTAATTTCACGAGCAGGCTGTTCCGTTGATCGGATCAACTGGAACCCTCGACGTCGTAAGCGACGGAGTGCCAACAAGTCGGAGCCAACAGCAAAGCTTTCATTTGCTTAGTTGACATCCTAGAAATAACACTTAATCTCCCTTAAAGCATACAGCAGTGTTTCTCTTAAAAAAAAAAAAAGGAACAGCCATACTTAATATTGTAGATTTAGTTGTATTATGTCTGAAATTAGGAGGGAGTGGTCATGGCAGGAATGCTTTAAATCATTGATCTACTCTCTAATAGGACTGATTTGGCGCTAAACTATAAATAACTCTTCTCTAAGAACAACATTCATAGAACGTGAGACAGAGTAAAGTAGAGCTGTAAAAAGGTGTGAGAGGGGGTTAAAAGAAGGCGCATGGCTCAGTGGTTAGAGCATCTGGCTAACAATCATGGGGTAATGATTTCGATTCCCGGACAGGGTTGTGTGTTGTGTTCCTCAGCAAGACATTTTATTTCACGTTGCTCCAGCTCAGCTATAGAAATGAGTTGTGACGTCACTGATGTCAACTTTGCTTTTGCCTCGGATAACGTCGGTGGCGTGGATAGGGGAGGCTGATATGCATGGGCGACTGCTGCTCTTCCATGAATATCCTCGCCCGGACTTGTGCCTTGGAGGTGAACTTTCTTGGTGTAATCCCATGGTCATTCATGACCGAGGTGGTGAGGGTCTTAGAGAGACAGTATTCTTTTATTCTTTTACTTGAGCACCGCCTTGAAGGATTTTAGTCGAAGAAATCTACCCCAGGACTTTTTTTTAAGCCTAGTATTTATTCTATAGAGTCTTTTGCTGAACCGCTAAGTTACGGGGACATAAACACACCAACACCAGTTGTCAAGTGATAGTGGAGCGACAAACACAGATACAAAGACACACACACACACACACACAGACACACACACGCACACACACATATATATATA
>NC_068982.1:99679202-99680716 GCF_001194135.2 Octopus bimaculoides
TCTCTCTCTCTCTCTCTCTCTCTCTCTCTCTCTCTCTCTCTCTCTCTCTGTGTGTCTCTGTGTGTGTGTGTGTGCTCAAACATGGCTAAACAACAACTCCTAGAAAATGAAAAGTAAAGTCGACATTAGCAGGTTTCGGACTCAGAACGTAAAGAGGCATAATAACTAAATACTGTAATGCATTTTGTAGTCGATATACATACATATGCATGTTAATAATATTTGATGTATCATTAGTAATAATATCTCTTCTCTGTCAATTTCTGTTATTACCTGCTCTCATTTTTGTATCCCAGGAAACGAGGTGATCGATCTTATGGAATGCAATTTTCACCATATAAAGAAATATATTCGGCAAAACTCCCTAAAAGATTTACCGTAAGTAACAATTTCATTATTCTTCTCTGACCTAACTTGTCACATCTTCCAAGTTCGGGAGTTTACATAACCAAACCTGTGCAGAGGACCCACCACTCTTCAATTCGGTTTTTAGGCAATCTTCCTTCTGCTGCCGGTTAAAAGTAAAAGGAAAAACCACTTTATAGGTCTCTTCCTAGTAATTACATCATGTGCACAGTACCTGCATGTAAAGGCATGGCTGTGTGGTTAAGAAGCTCGCTTTGCAACTACGTAGTTTCGGGTTCAGTCTGTGTGTGTGTGTGTTTATATTACAGAGACAGTGTGTGTTTATATTAGAGAGAGACAGTGTGTGTGAGAGAGAGAATGGGGAGAGAGAACATTGCAAACAATGAATGAAATAAACATGAAATGAAATAAATAGTATAAATAAAAGTTCGTTAAAAACTATCTTGTACCGAATATTTAGATTTGTGAACTTGAAATATTCAATAATAAAAGGAAGTTCAGAAAGTAGACTTTCCTAAAAACTTCAATTTATGAAAAATCTCACTTAGTTAGTAAATATTTCCTTCAGTAATTTATCGTCTCTAATTCAAACAACCTTCAAGGTAACCTAACTACGTTTAGCGTGCTAGAAATAGCAGCGATCACATAGTTATTATGGCGTTTCAAACAGCCATACCAACAAAATCACTTTTTTATGCCGGTATATTATCAAATTTTCATTTTATCAAAAATAATCATTTAACAAACTCCGGAAACTGATATTGTCATAAGCCTCAAAGTTATACAGCTATTTTGTCTAATAGCATTTATTCATTCAATAAATATTTTTTTTTTTTTTTACATTACGTATATATAATAAACTGTGGGTTTTGCAAGTAGCGAATTAAAAGCTGAAATGAAAACATTGAAATGAATAAATTTTCATTAATGAGAACAGAGGAGAGAGAGAGTGAGAGACTGTTGCAAATGTAAACGGAAAATTTCGCCTGCAACGATAATTGTTTATTAAACATTAAAATCTACTCCGCAGTGAATGCAACGAATATTTAAATTTGTGAAAACCTTGTAGTTCAAATATTCAATAAACTCCAGAAATCGAAATAATAGGAAATTTGTTGGAACATGAATTTATAGAAAAATTTCCAGAC
>NC_068982.1:99680864-99688731 GCF_001194135.2 Octopus bimaculoides
ACACACACACACACACACACACACACACACACACACACACACACACACACACACACACATACACACACACATACCCATACATGCACAGTGTGTATCTTTGTGACTGTTTGTACTCCATACTGATTCGCAACCGGTATTGGCTTGTTTACATCCCCTTAACTTAGCAGATCGTCAAAAGAAAACGGCAGATTGTGTCAGTAAAAAATAAGTACTGAGGACGATTTTTTCGACTAAAACTCTCCAAGGTGGTGCCAAGTATGACCGCAGTCCAGTGACTGAAACGAGTAAAAGATGAGATATTCACATGACTCATGCATAAATCGTATAATATTTGATGAGTAGTTTGAAATGGAGCCTACATTACATACATGGTCTTCACATGCTATCAATGAAAATACTGGCCTAGGCTTATTAGCAGCTTCGCGCGGGTCCGCATGTTCCGCTTGTGTTACCACATATTATAACAGGCAATGAGCCTCTGTTACCAGAAGCTACAATATCTTCTCCCATACAGCTACACCCCGCTGAGCGTCTGTCACCAGGCAACGTTTGCTGAGTATATACCACGTTGCCATTAGCTTCATGTATTTAATTATTATACAGCTCGCCATTTATTACATTCCAGAATAACGTACCGTTTTGAGAACAGAAACACACACTGGATTTTGTAATCATAGTTTTACTCTGTCTGAAAAAAGAAGGCTAATGGTCAGACCTAGAATGCCTTTGATTATAAGTCTGCTTAATCAGAGCTGACTTGTGCCTAAAGAACTACAACTGTTCAATACCGTTGGATGATAGGAGCGATTGAGCAGATACTTAAGTTCCAGAGGTGGTTTTAGACTCTTAAAATTTTTCACATGATGAATAATGGGATCCCTGGGGGAAGAAAACCCCCATTTCCTGAAGTACGTACGACTTCCTGCATGGTCTATGCATTGCTTCTGTTCAAACTGGTAAAAACAGCTACTTAAATTATATATGCAGGTTATATTAAATGGATGAACAAATGTAGACTTCAGGCTGCATTGTCTAAGTTGTAGCAATAATAGCCTGTTCCCGTAGTACCATAGGTAGCAATTTGTTGGAATAAAAACCGTTTGGAACACTGTTTATTATGAAAAATATGCTAAAATATATTCAATCCTGAGCAACTATTCAACTATTTTCTTTTACCTTCAGTATCAAATTTAATTTTTTTTATTTGTTTTAATCATTGTTTTAATCTCTAACAAACGTGGTAGGGTCACGTGACGTTTAGTTGCTGACATGGTTGAGATTCAATAGTCATGACTCAACCGTGCACTTCTTCGCGTAAACATTGTGAGGAAAACTCATCTCCCAAACGAAAACAATTCTGCAAGTAGCGTTTGGGCACGCAAGGTCATATTAAGGACATGGTCTCTAACTAACGTGGTTGGGTCTTAGACATCATAAATTAGTAGATTAATGTACATCCGATATTTCAGCTATTTGATTACAAACCGAAATATCGGATGTACATTAATCTACTAATTTATGATGTCTAAGACCCAACCACGTTAGTTAGAGACCATGTCCTTAATATGACCTTGCGTGCCCAAACGCTACTTGCAGAATTGTTTTCGTTTGGGAGATGAGTTTTCCTCACAATGTTTACGCGAAGAAGTGCACGGTTGAGTCATGACTATTGAATCTCAACCATGTCAGCAACCAAACGTCACGTGACCCTACCACGTTTGTTAGAGACCGTATCCTTAATGTGACCTTGCGTAGCCCAACGTTGCATTCAGAATTGTTTTCGTTTGAGAACTGAGTTGTCCTCACAATGGTCGAACGCTGTTTACGCGAAGGAGTGCACGGTTGAGCCACAACTATTGATTGCAAACCGAAATATCGCATGACAGCGTTGTTTGCAAGTACTTCCTTGCACATCCCCCCACCAACACACACACACACACATACCACGTCATTTCTTTCATGTAGATTTCTCTCATGTGGTGCTGTTGAGTGCGCACACGAGCTTAATTTATCACATAGATGTAGTTCTTATATTTGCTGATTGTTCAGTGTGGTAGCGGCAACGCCAACAGCCGCAAAGGAGAGTATATCCACTGAGAGCTTTTTGGTGCGTTCCAAAATCACATACTTCCACCCACTTTTCCATGACAAGGTTAAGGCCTGGAATCTTCCAAACAGATGCATGACATGTCACTTAGTCGAATCAGCCCTTCATTTACTCCACAAATGTTTTGTCATCAATGCTACTTTCCCCATATCACATGTTTCAACTTAACTGTACCATATATACAAACTAAGCCATTTAAATCCCAATCAACGCCGGATATGTCTGCTAGTAATTAGATAAACTTAGTTTTTAAAATATTAACAATTGTAGATATGCGTAGGTACGCCTATGTCGTTAAGATCGTTGCTTTGCAACCATGCGGTTTCGAGTTCAGACCCACTGCGTAGAAACTTGAGCAAATATCTTCTACTATAGCCCAAGGCCGACCAATGCCTTGTGAGACAATTTGATAAACGGAAACTTATGGAAGCCCGTCGTGTATGTGTGTGTGTCTTTGTGTTTGTCCCCCGCCACCATTGCGTCACAACTGATGTTGGTTGGTTTACGTTCCCGTAACTTAGCTGTTCGGTACAAAAGACCAGTAGAATAAGTACCAGACTTCAAAAAAAAAAAACGAACTAGGATCGACTTGTTCAACTAAACCCTTCAAGGCGGTATCCCAGTATGGTTGCATTCCAATGATTAAAACAAATTTTAAAAAATTAAAGATAAAGATACCATCTGGGGCATGCCGTCTCGGTAAGCAAGCCGGGTAGTTCCTACTCAAACTTAATACAATGAAATACAGAAAAAAAAATTAATGATTTTTACTTATTAAACGCTAAAAATCACATGACTCGACAGTTCCAGCACCTGTACCCGATGTATTTCATCTTAGTACAGACGTCTTCTGTGCTTTTGGTATCGTACGTATGAATGAGAGGCGCTCTCAAGGCTAATGACGCGGTATTCAGCGCTCTAATAACACATCTACGTTTAGTAGGATATAAAGATTGCCTTTTCGTATTAATATACTGCTCCATCGCTAATATTTATTTGCTAATTTAATGTATGGGAACCAGTGTATTATTCAGTAAACGGTTGCAGTTAAAGATAATTTCCGCTGTCTTTCAAGTTGGCTGTAAATATTATGCGTAATCCAATTAAATCATCAAGTGTTGTAAGTTCAGCTAAATACATTTAAAAAGAGTTGTCTTGGAGGAAAACAGAATTTAGCTTCTGTTCTGTGTCACTACAAAGTGCGTGCGTGTGTACTAACTACATTGCGTGTGTGTTTAACTATTGATTAAGCTAATATTTATATATAAATTTAATTTGTGTGTGTGTGTGTGTGTGTGTGTGTGTGTGTGTGTGCAAATACAACGGTGTAAAAATGCAGAAATATTTATCAATATTATATATAACAACGTTTATGTTTGCTTACGCATATTTGTTTAGAAGCGTACGCGAATACAACTCAACTTTATTCTCGTAGATGTACTACTGCCAATGCTTTCTTTTAATTAGTGCTAGTCAATAATAGGAATCTTATTCATATTGACGTTTATAATTAATATGGCGATCTGACAGAATCGTTTCCGCGTCGGACAAAAATGCTTAGCGGCATTTTGTCCGTCTTTATGTTCTGAGTTCAAATTCCACCACAGTCTACTTTGCCTTTCATCCTTTCGGATTCGATAAAATAAATACCAGTTGAGCACTGGGGTTGATGTGATCAACTAAACCTCACCCTTGAAATTGCTGGCCTTGTGCTAAAATTTGAAACCAGTAATACATGTGACAACGTTTATGTTTGCTTACGTATATTTGTTTAGAAGTGTACGTAGATATAACTCAATTCCTGTAGATGTACTACAGCCAATACTCTGTTTTAATAAAACTTGGCCAATAATAGAAATCTTATTATTGATGTTTATCTGGTGGCGAGCAAGCATAATCAGTAGCCGATCGGACAAAATGCTTAACAGTATTAGCATCTATTCCGGCTCTTTACTTTCTGCTCTCAAAACCCGCCAAGGTCGACATTCATGCTTTCGTGAACGATACAATAGGTAGTGGAGCTCGATACAATCGACTAAAACCCTCCCCGTAAAACTGGTGGCTTTGTGTCAAAATTTGAAGCCATTATTATGTGTAATCTTTTTATTCTTTACCTGGTTTCACTCACTCAACTACAGTTATATCGGGACATGACACTGAACGTTTCAATTGATGGTATCTACCCAGCTGCATATTTCTGCCTGGTACTTATTTTTAAAATGCATTTTTATCGAATCGCTAAGTATTGTTTCATGTGACTGTCGCTGAGACTGTGTGTACGCGTGTGTGCCGATGTATATAATTTTCTCTCTCCCTTTCTCTCTCTCTCTCTCTCTCTCTCTCTCTCTCTCGTATACACACCCACACACACACACCAGTGAACAAACTAAAGAAAGCAGCACTCCTACGCATTCATGATACTTTAAGTCATACGGGTCTGAGTTCAAGTGAAATTGTATACGCACACACTCACACACACACACACACACACACACACACACACACACACACACACACACACACACACACACACACACACACACACACATACACACACACACACAAATATGAATGAGAAGCTGCGCAAGAATTGCAAAAATTATCGAACACACATACTCAATGTATGTGCTTTGCTTGTTTGCAGTCGGCTGCCTCTGGCACGGTGGAAAAGACGCCATTAAAGCGCCAAATGTTGAAACACCTAAAGGTCATAAACAGGCTAGACAATTCACTCCAAATCCCATTAAGGAGCAATGGACTTCGATGCTTCGCCATCTTTGTGGCTTATCAACATCACATACGTGTATGTATGTATGTATGTATGTATGTATGTATAAAAATACAAAATGGGACAAGAACGCAAAACATCTGGTCAATTAGGTGATACAAAAATGGAACAACAAAACATCCAGATATACGATACAAAGAAACCAAGAACGGGTCATTCGAAGTTTTCTTTCCTCAGTCGAGTAGCAGATTATCTTTGCAATTTCGGTTGATTATACTCGAGATTGCTCCAATCTGGCCAGCCCCAAGGAAAAACTAAGCTAAGAGCATTAGATTCCTTGGAAGAAAGCAGCGAATGTATACAAAAACAAGGATAGGAAAAAACGAACAATGTTACACAAATGCAATAAAAATAATAACAGAACATAACAACAGGTGTCTTTCGATTAAAGACAAATTAAATTAAGCTGGTGTGTGTGGAAATAAAGCCTTACGGCAGGGATACAGGATTTCAAGGGCACAGGGAGGAATATCGATGTTGCACGGACAACGGCCGGCCAAGAAAGAAAGATCAGGCTTAGCCGGACGCCGGTCACGTGGGGAGAGAAGAGAGAGAGAGGTAGAGGCTATGTATGTATGTATGTATGTATGTATGCATGGTCTCTCGTAGTCGAGAAAGGTAGTTCCGTAATTTCCTACAAATGATTTGTTTAAACTGACCAAATGTATGTGCCGTACATTAGCTCGCTCCCACCATCAAATCAGCATTGCCTGAACAGGTGCACGGTGTACAACCCGTCAAGTGTCAAACTGATCGTAGAGCAACGTAAGATGAAATGATTTGCTCAAAATCACAACGCACCGTCCTGTCCAGGAATTGAAACCTCGATCTTATGTGTATGTATGTATGTATGTATGTATGTGTACTATTTATGAGTAAAAGTGCATAATTACGTGAGCGTTTCTTTGTATTTGTATATGTTTGTATGTATGCGGCAAGCATGCGAATGAGTAGGTGCATGTCTAGTGTGAGAATGTGAAGATTGATAATTGAAATTGATTAATTAATTCATTAGAAGTGTAGTGTGTGATGGAGTTGAGTAACATTAACACACAGTCTGTATTAAGTCAGCGTGCACTATGAAATATTTCATTATCCAATACTTTCAGTATTTTTGCTTGGGTATATTTATCTGTCTATCTGTCTTTCTTTATGTACGTATGTATGTATGTATGTATGTATGTATGTATTATATATGTACGTCATTATTCAGTTTTGTTTCAAGATTTCTTGCCAATAAAGGAAGAGCCGGTTTCTAACCTAGATCCAAGGCTCCTACACTGGAATTTCAACAAATGCATGTATGTATGTATACGTGAAGATTTGTATGTTTTGTTTTATGTATGTCTTCTCATGCACATGCTTGTATATCTAGACGTGCAAGTGTATTCTTAAATAATAAACTTCTGGAAGGTTTTACTGATTTTTTATAGTTCTACTGATGGCTTGGATCTGTAGTCTTCGAATCAGCTTTCTCCTTTCTGGTTTCGAAAAGCTTAATTTCTCAAGATTAGTATTTAGGCAGTGTGTTACATAACCTAGTGCCCCAATCAAATTATTATATTAGGTTTATTGTGCTTACATTTTATTGAGGTATTCACTGGAACATTCCACCAGTACTCCTTTTTATTATGTGTGGGTATGGCTTCCACCATACTGTGGGTTCTTATTTCTTTGTCCTCGAGGTTATCCTTTCGACGGATATCGCTATACAGTAGGGTGGAGTGAAAATAAAAAATCGTGGAAATTGAAAATGCCTGAGAGCTAAAATGTTGCTATATTTGATTACTAGAAAAATGTTAAATTTTCGCTTAGATCAATCAAGGGCATTTATTCCCTCAAGCCCCCTAAACTCTAAAAATGGGGTATTTTTGTAAATTTTTTACAATAGCGGAGTTTTGAAGCAGGGTTGACTGATCTAAGCAAAAATTTAGCATGTTTCTAGTAATAATATATAGCAACATTTTAGCCCTCAGGCATTTTCAATTTCCACAATTTTTTTTTATTTTCACTCCGCCCTAGATTGCACAATCTATATACCCACACACACATACATGTGTGTTAGGATGGAGTGAAAATATATTATTATTAGGAAAATGATAAATTTTTGCTTAGATCCTTCAAACACCTAAAGTCCGCTATTGTAAAAAGAAATTACAAAAATCATCAATTTTCAGAGTTTAGGAGGCTTGGGGGAGTAAATGCTTTTGATTGATCTAAGCGAAAATTTATCATTTTTCTAGTAACTAAATATAGCAACATTTTAGCCTCCAGGCATTTTCCATTTTTACAATTTTTTATTTTCATTCCACCCTATTATACAGTGTCCTAGCTACAATATCATGTCTCTTCGGCAGATAATACCGTGATGACACTTTCAGACAGCTGCTTATGATGCGGGTGATATCTTCGGTGTTAATTCCACACAGTCTGAATCGGTTGTCACATTTTACTGTTTTTCCTATATTTCTGTCCCTTTTGTACGTCAGGTATTTCGTTGATATTTCCTGTTCCTGGATTGCAATACGTATTATGTATGTGTATATATATAATATGTGAGTATATGCATACATACGTACATGTATGTATATACCTAAATCTACATGTATATATAGATACATATCTGGGTACACGACGTTGCAAAAAAAACGTGGACAAAATGATAAACAGAGCACAGAAAACACACAGGTCACATAGAGAACATTTCCTTCATCAGCTGCCACCATTCTAAAACTAAGCGTTTCGAAGAGTTAGGGCAGGATGCATTGTTAGAATGGCTCTTCCCGCGGAGACAAATTAAATTTGTAGCGCGGAGGAATGTAGTGGCGAACAGAAAACAAGACAGAAAAACGAAACAGTGAAAATAAACAAGAAAGGCTATAAGGCCAGACGTGAAAAAAATGTGTGTATACTGAACGCTGTGATGCGACGAACTGGAAGGAAGAGAGAAGAAAGTTCGAGCGACCTTGGCA
>NC_068982.1:99688741-99689101 GCF_001194135.2 Octopus bimaculoides
ATATATATATATATATATATATAAAATATATTATTTATATTATTATATGATATAATTCTGATCCGCATTCTATACGATCCTTTTACTCTTTCGTTTTTCTCTCTCTTAATCTTTTACCTCCTCTTCTCCCACTATTCTTTCCTATTACTTTGTTATTCTCTCTCTCTTGCTCACGTGGCTCTCACGTGACCATCGGCCATCCATCTTTGTTTCTTTCTCTCCGTTGCAGCTGGAACAAGAAAGACGTGTTCTTGTTTGTCGCCTGTCCTAGCTTGATTTACGCGTTCGCCACCACAACCTCGTTTAGGCTTTAGCAGCCCTTTTGTTTTCACTGTCCTGTTTGTGCTTGTGTTACCTATT
>NC_068982.1:99689969-99697083 GCF_001194135.2 Octopus bimaculoides
GTTGTTCTTCGCCTCTCCCCTTCACTATTATATATATATCTCTCTCTTCCTCCCTGTCTCTCGTTGCTCACCTATATTCTACTTCCCTTTTTTTCTCCCTCTACCACTCTTACTCCTTACCCCTCGCTAGTCACGTGTCCGGCTACTTCTTCCTTTCCTATCTTGGCCATTGCCAAGATCGCACGAACTTTCTTCTTCTCTCTTCCTTCCAGTTCGTCACATCACAGCGTTCAGTATACACATTTTTTTCACGTCTGGCCTTATAGCCTTTCTTGTTTATTTTCACTGTTTCTTTTTCCTGTCTTGTTTTCTGTCTGCCACGACATTCCTCGCGTTACAAATTTAATTTGTCTCCGCGGGAAGAGCCATTCTAACAATGCATCTTGCCTTAAATCTTCGAAACGCTTAGTTTTAGAATGGTGGCAGCTGATGAAGGAAATGTTCTCTATGTGGCCTGTGTGTTTTCTGTGCTCTGTTTATCATTTTGTCCATGTTTTTTTGCAACGTCGTGTACTCAGATATGCATCTATATATACATACACTTCATAAAAAGACTCGTTAAAGTGTCGTTTTTTATTACTTAAAAGTTCCTACTGCATCAAAGACACGACTTTTATATAAGGGGAAAATGCTAATTTTACCAATTTCTGTCTTCCTATCTTAAAGGCCACACATTATACCTACATTTCAAATTTTACTCAAATGCAGGTATAGATTTTACGTCAAAAGCATATATGGAAATATATAGATATATGGATTTCAGTAATTGTTCTCATTCTGAACTAAAACAAATAACATTCTCCATTTTGCTACTTAGTGAACATCACTATTTCAATGGTTCAGAAAGGTGTTTTGCACCTGATGGCTATTGGTAGGGGGATGTTATTTAAAATTTTTCGAGCTTCCTTTTGGAGAACCTCCTGAAAAGTTGTGATTAGGGTCACAAAACAATGATATTAATTTTTTTCATTTTGTGATTTCGATTCTGGCACCACCACCCCCTGTACATATCCCTTGAAGTTGGAAACCCCGCCAAAATAGGGGTAAAAACTAATTTAATCAATTTAAAATCCCATAGTGTACATAAATATTTTGTATTTTAACTTAGCATGGATTTTTTTAATGTGCTGAATCCAAAAATAGTATCAATTTTGCGATTTGATTCTCCATCAAGACGGAAATCCAAGTTGGCGGCCAAAATACACAATTTTTTTTAACGAAATCAGTAACTGTAAATAAGAATATCATGTGATATGTCTTTATATATGTTTTTGAGGTCATAGAACACGAATTTGGTGTGGAATCAACAGTTTAATAACCAATCATTAAGTAATTTAATTTTACAAAAAAAAAAATTCCCCACATTCATATGATATGATAATATTTTTACAACCATTAAGGCTTCAGAACCGCACACCAAGTCATCCAGCGCATAATTGAAACCAATAAGGTTTACATCTACCTTGCAACTCACATTATCCAAGTAAATTGTCACATTTATTGCATATCGTTCCATTGACAGTTTTTGATAATTTTGTTTACGACAGAAAATGTAGCTGGTTTTTTAGCACAGAAAGGGCAATGTCTCTGACATATCTGATTTATAAATACAGCCTATCGACCTTTTCTTTATCTGGTATATCTGCCATGAGATAGACATCTATCTCAGTGCTGCTAGTAAACGGTCCACCATGATTTTTAAAAATATCCGTGTCGGCTGTTCGTCGTCTAACCACTGCAATATTTGGCGATTTCCTTCTCCAGTACCTTCACCATTAGCTGCTGTTGACGGTTATCCCGTTCTTTAATGATGTCATACACTTGCCCCGCCACCTTCTCCGGTTTGGTGAATTTGGTATATTGCCTAAAAGTCTCTGATCAGCCGACTTAGATTTAACTTTAGAAGATACTAATTTGGGTTGCTTGTCACCTAGACGACTCAACTCATAGTTGATGAATCCCACACTGCGTTCTGAATCGAGATTGTAAATGGGAGCTCTCTCTAGTTTACCTAAGTCCATGTTTGCCAGAGAATGGGGTGACTCTTTGATGATGTTTCCAAAACCAAATAGAGCACCCTTCTGGTTCTGGAAGCCATTCGCTAACTTTGGAAGAAGCCTCAACAGTACTTTTAACACCTCAGGCTTCAACTCGGTTGCAATAGCTTCAACAGCACAACATACATCTTCATCATATCTGGTTTCTCGGAATCTGCTAGAAGATACGAAAGTGAGTGCAAGATTATATGCATTTAGCAATCGGGTTCGATCTTTTGTGGAAAGGTCATCAAAAAGTTGTTTGAAAGCAAGTACAAGTTTTGAGCATGTTGTGCTTGTTGAAGTGGTGAGTAAAAGGAATAGTTCAACAAGGTGCAGTTCAATCAGCGCTCCTGTGTATGACAAGACTCCAGATCTATAAAACATTGTACGATATAAGCCAGTTGGTTTGTAACATGCTCGTATTTCGCCAAATACGATGCCACATCATCTAAGTAGTACAAAGTTATTGACTAATCTCGTTATGCAATCAAGAGCCTGTTCAGTGACACTGGATGAATTTGATGTTGGATTTATAAGAAAACTCGAATAAATTTTGTCTCGTATTATTGCTTTCTCGATGTTACGCCACTGTTTAGTTATTATTCGAATGAACATAATTGAAGGGTGCACATTGCAAAACAAATGTTCAGGTATGTGTTATGTGCCGAGATTTCCTGCTACGATCTCTTCAACCCCAACATTGTATGATGTTTGGTCCGAGATAACAAAATCATTTTTTATAAATAGTGTTTCGGGATATTACTTGCTGCTTCTCGTCCAATGCCAGGACACCAATACTTTTACCAGACTCTCGAATGTTACATGGTGCAGGTAAAGTGTCTAGATCGATGAAATCTGTTTGATCATGTGCCTTCCAACTTCTTCTGAACAGTTTATTACCCACTGTTATCAAGCTCCTTCCGCTTGTTTCTGAGACATATTGTATACACTGGGTTTTTTTTTTAATGAGGATAGCTGGTGGAACGGATAAATTGAGCGTTTGGCTTATAACATTCTGTAACACATTTTAAACAAAAGATTTGAACTTCTAGACTTCGTAAACATATGAAATGACATAAAATAAGCTGCCTATCCGATATACCATGAAATCAGTCTATCAAAATAGCGAATTTTGGTCGCCATCTTGGATTTCTGCCATCTTGCAAAAGTTTTATTAGTTGGAATAAGCTTATTTTATATCAATATACTTATTAGTAAATCAACCTTCAAGGGGTATGTACAGGGGTTATTGCATTCAATTTCCGGAAATTTTGATTTTCAGGTGATATCTGGACCCAACTACAACTATTGAGGGGGTTCCGAAAAAATGTAGGATTAACATCCCCCCTACTCTTAGTTTGCATAATGCTCACTTGGTCAGCTGTAACGTCCTATACTATTTATATCCATTGTAGCTGGCTTGCGTTGGTTGGTGCTGCTACAGAGGTACAGGTATTGCTTATTTTTACTGATATTTTGCCCTTAAATATGCCTTCTATACAACCAACTGATGGTGAAAGTGGCAGTAATACAGCATGTGATTTTTACTGTTACGCAAGATGTCGGTATAGATTAAACTTGAATGTTGTACAATGCAAGAGACTTATATGCAGAGCTATAGTGTTGTAGTACAGATCAGTACATACATTGTTTTGCCATTTTTTCATCCTAAACGTCACTGATTGAGAAAATATTCTACTCAGGCAACTGCTTGGTATCAAAGTTTGCGAGATTAGCAAGGCTCAGGCTGTATTATGTTTTCTTCTTTCTTATAGAGACTACTAAATATCTGATACAATCTATACAATGACGATTTCTTCTTTCTCGTTACAGACCACGGATTATCTCATGCAGTGGTAATATTTAAGAAACAT
This sequence comes from Octopus bimaculoides, assembly GCF_001194135.2. Lineage (NCBI taxonomy): Eukaryota > Metazoa > Mollusca > Cephalopoda > Octopoda > Octopodidae > Octopus > Octopus bimaculoides. The sequence continues at coordinate 99,693,883 of NC_068982.1, forward strand.
TCCACTAACTTAATATTTTCCACCTCGCTTCGTAAAAATGGGAAAATTTTCAATGGAATTAAGAATAAATGTACACTTTTCACTTAACTTTTTTGTTTTGTCTTTAGTTTTATTTTATAGTTTATATCATGTCGGCCGGACAATAGACAGAATGACTAGCGCTAATTACTTACACTCTTTCATATTCTCAATTGAGTCACATCGGCATCCATTTTGCCTTGATGTGGTGCATATCCAAACTACCTTTCCAGAAACCTGCGGCCTTGTAACCTATGTTAAAAATCATATATCCAAATGAAAAACGTCTTTGTTAATTCTTCTTATGCAAGAATAAGACTCAGCACTTCAAGCTAACGAATTCACAAAATTCTCGCTGCTACCAATGTTGATATCTATCATCCATAGAATACTCAGAAAGTTTTACTAAGAGGAAAACTATTAGTTCAAGATTAGCTACATGAATATTATATAATACATTAGATTTTTTTGTATCACTTCATCAGGGGGAAAAGGCGGTAACCATGTCCTTTCACATTTTCCAACGCCTCCGCGACAATAATGAGGAAAGGAGGTGAAGTTATCCTCCAACCAGAGACGTGTTCCAAATGCTTGCAACAGAGTGGACATCGCTAGAGATACAGATAAGATGATGGAGAAAATAGGATCTGGTGTGTGAAACCGAAGAGACCTAAAGAGTTTTATTTTTTGAAAATTTTTCTTGTTAGTTTTTTCTTTACTGAATACTATACTGATTTACACAATTGCTGTAAACAAATTAATTTTCTGGTCTGACTTTTCCCAAAGTTTATTCTAATGGTTTTCTATCTGAGACTAAAAAGAAAGGAATTTCAGAAAAAGTGTTATTGTCTGTGACATTCTCCTGAAAATATATCTATGTCCGCTTATGCTAAAATTCAGTTACCTAGTTGCAAAACTGTGTCTACAACATGGAACATACACAGAATCACTAGAGCGTCGAACAAAATGTCTTACGGTATTTAGTTACGGTACTTTTAAAAACAGCATATTAAGGTGTATTGGATTTATTGATCATTGTTATAGTTAGGCTAATTCAGTCCCGACCAAAGTTTTCTGTAGCTACTAAACAACAGTCAACAAAAACACCCCAAAGTGATGCAGGATTGGTTGTTGTTCAATGCAAAATGTAGAAGTTGACATCTTGTTGGAAAAGGAATAATCACACCCTTAGCAGATGTATGCATGAGGTGGGAAGGATAACGAGAAGCTACTCCACGAGAGTATTTTTCCATAGTTTAGATGGGGGAGTGGAAGCAAAAATGGAAACCAGTGTAGTAACTTTGCATATCTTGCAACGAATGAAGTGACCTTAAAACAAACAACGAATTTTTTTGTTTGTTTGTTTAGCACTGTTTTTACACTGTTATGATGGTTTAATATAAGGCGGCGAGCTGGCAGAAACGTTAGCAGGCCAGACGAAATGCTTAGCAGTATTTCGTCTGTCTTTACGTTCTGAGTTCAAATTCTGCCGAGGTCGACTTTGCTTTCATCCTTTAGGGGTCGATAAATTAAGTGACAGTTACGGACTGGGGTCAATGTAATCGACTGGTCCCCTCCCCAAAACTTTCTGGCCTAGAGTAGAAAAGGATGATGTAATGTTATGGTTTGACCTTCATGGTATTCATAAGAGCACTAATGGTGTATCTGAAGCAAAATGGCTTCAAGTAAGAATCGAAGCCGATTACAACTTTTTAAAGGATTATTACTAGACAATATTGGCCGGATTGTAATATGTCAGCTCGTCAACTAAAGGAAAACAATAGAATCCAAGAAAACCAATGATGGTCTGCATCAGTAAATAATAAATATAGAATATTCAAAAAGTAGAAAAAATTTGAAAGTCTTTTCTTTTCTTTTTTTTTTTATCATCGATTTTACTAACGGGAAAGAGCAGAACCCCTGACGCACCACAAGGTTTCCGTTACTGGGGCAAACTGTTGCATGTCAGGTATTGAAGGAGAGGCAAAGTAAGAAGAGAATTCATAAAGTGACACAAGATTGGTAAAGTTGCTCTATGGAAAACGAAAGCAAATCTGAAAACAAATGCAGTAACATCTGGCAACGAAGCGAACTTCGGCCTAATGCAAAGACTTAGGAATGTAAAATGTTGATTTCTTACATGAATACAAAGGCCTCAAATTTGAAGCAAAGTGACAGTTGGTAATATGTACCCTAGCAGTTAACGTGCAGTTTATTTTATCAATTTCGGAAGGATGAAAAGCAAAATTGACATCGGCGTGATTTGAACTCAAAACATAGAGCGGGAATGCCTGAAACTTAGTGTATTCAAGGGAGGTAACTCTCATGCTACTTTTACTTGGCCTCTACTTTCCTTATTTAAATTGATTAAGTTATATTTTTACGACTTTGAACGATAAAGGAGTGTAGCTATTACTGTAACGGATTTTATGACACTTTTCTATTGGTTTGTTTCATATATTTTTCATTTTAATATTGGTGTGATTTTAGAATACAAGGAGCCTATTCCACCAGTGTATAAATAAGAAGAGGTTCGGAAAGTGATTTCATTTACGCCTACGACTTATAGTAACAGTGAATATTGATCATGGAGACTAAGACGTCAATGCTGACCCAATGGCCTATCAAGGATTGTAGGTCATCAATCAAGAGTGATCATTTCTTTTTTTTAAACTCTAGAGGAAAGGACTCTGTACCCATGCCTTCACATCCCCACACCACGCGACCGGTGAGAATGACTCCGCTGATTTCTTGAACTGCAAGTTGATAGCTGCAGGAGCAAATCTAGACAAGTTTCTTACAGGGAGCTGAAGAGTTAGGACTGAGAATAATGGCTGATGTGGGGCCAGGGTTGTTGTTGTTGTTGTTGGCACTCCGTCGCTTACGATGTCGAGGATTCCAGTTGATCCGATCAACGGAACAGCCTGCTCGTTAAATTAACGTGCAAGTGGCTGAGCATTCCACAGACACGTGTACCCTTAACGTAGTTCTCGGGGATATTCAGCGTGACAAGGCTGATCCTTTGAAATACTGGTACAACAGAAACAGGAAGAAAGAGTGAGAGAAAGTTGTGGTAGAAGAGTACAGCAGGGTTCGCCACCATCCCCTGCTGGAGCCTCATGGAGCTTTAGGTGTTTTCGCTCAATAAACACTCACAACGCCCGGTCTGGGAATCGAAACCGC
>NC_068982.1:99697473-99707272 GCF_001194135.2 Octopus bimaculoides
GTTGGCGTTAGGAAAGGCATCCAGCTGTAGAAACTCTGCCAAATTAGATTGGAGCCTGGTGTTGCCATCCGGTTTCACCAGTCCTCAGTCAAATCGTCCAACCCATGCTAGCATGGAAAGCGGACGTTAAACGATGATGATGATGATGATGATGAATATTTATCCCTACTTAAATGTGGGTGTTTGTTAGAATAAACTATGCTGCAGTAAATATAAAGAAGCATGCATTTTGCACCAAAAGCCAATAGAACTTCTCTCGTGGTATCTACTGCAGTCTAGTTTGTTCTAAAAGAACAACCACATTCCTGAAACTTGTATTTTCATTAAGACTGTCACATCATAAAAGGGCACCTGCCACATTTTTTGCAATACTATTTATTAAAATCCCTTCTAAGTCTTCTTTGAAATGTTTTAAGCATCTTATTTATATAAAAGAAAATAGAAAAGCAAAAAACTGTCCTACCAACCTGTTTTTTGCCAAGGAAAATGGACATTAAATGAGGGTGATGATGAAAATAAATTCAAAACCATGAAAATTAATAAGACACCAAAGGTAAATCATAGCATCCAAGAAGAATTTTCTTGTTCCTTTATTATTTGCTTCCAGTCACTTCTATCAGATAATACAGGTTTCTAGGATACATTCAAATGTTAGGTTATATTTCAAGTTAACACAAAAATGTCATTTTTTACTCATGTATGTATTTCCTTTTGCTAAATTTACATTAAAACAAAGCTTGTGGAGAGAAGGGTATAACAAAATATAGGCTTAAAAATTAATAGAATAAATGATAAACCATAACATATGTTTGGATGAACTTTTGGTTTTCACAAGGTAAGAATGGACTTCAGAAACTTGTTATTAAAGAGATGGAAAATGCTACCTTGCTTACTCCAGATGAAGAGCAAGAGTGTGGTAATATATCAAGCATTATTAATCTGACAACTTGATAAAATATGAGATCAGATCAGTTCACATTTTAGGTAAAGATTATCGATAAAACTAATTTTTTTAAAATGTACCTATTTTAAATAATATGAAGAAAATTAATGGTAAAACCTCTGTACAATTCTTCTTTACACAAATTCAAAGTCTGAAGCATGGTAAATGGGAAGTTACAGTATAAATGTGTTTCCATCAGTATTAACAGTGCTATACTGCTGTAGTTTTGAAGGGTGTAGTGTCTCGACTGCATCAGTTGTTACAATTGATGCACTTCGTCCTTTAAAACTTCCATGCTTCCTGAAATTTACCAAAAGTGCACTTGATGCACCCCACCTCACTCCCATTTCTTCTTGTGTGTGTGTGTGTGTGTGTGCAATGACAGCCGATCTAGCAAGCATTTCCTGTGTATATTCTATGTACTGTTCATGCAGTTTTGAGTTTTTTCTAAGTTGCAGTGCACCTAAGCACTATATACAATAAGTTCATTACAATTATAATTATCATTATAAAATCCCCATGTCAAATGACCAGTATCTGAAAGTGTATAACCCTTCTGTGCATATATTTTGCTGAATTCTTACAGAACAATCAAACTTAAAAGGTTTTGTGTGTATTTGTGTCTTAATAGCTTCAGACATCCTCGTTAAACAGCATAATTAACATGGTAAACAATTGTCATAGTTCTACAACACAGTAGCAGAGGCCAAAGAAACTAGCAATTTTCTGTAACAGCATCATTATTCAATGGGAGAAAAACTAGAATTTCAACTTGAAAAACATACAACTATTTCCTATTAGAGTTACCAGTCTACATATGAGCTAAGATGCCAGCTGATATAATCAAAAGTAATAAATGGAACAGTTTAAAAGTTACCATTTATAAGTGGATAAATAGTGTGTAGAAACATCACAACACAAAACTGCTCTAGTTAATAAGAATTCCAATAAATCACGTGGATTTGTTAACTATAGGCAACTGCTATAACATAAGCAATAACCTCCCGCCAAACAAAAGCACCAGATTTGATATTTAGTTGTAGTTATTTCACTTTCTTATGTTAATGCCTTTGACAAAGGTACAAGTATCACAAATTATCACCAACTTAGGCTAAAACAGATACCTACTGATCATGAAAGGCCATGGAATTGACTATCAAGCTATTTGCAGTTTGCAAGCATATCCCAAGAATAAAAAACCCTATTAAGTTTTAACTACAGCATGTAACCATCGATTATAATTTTAACCAGCAGATTCAGTTAATCCATAGTATTAGAACAAATGGTATAACATGGTACAATGTGACTCCCATGAAATCAGTCTATGAAGGGGACTGAATTAACTTCCTGATAAAAACTGAGGTAATATGAAAATTTCCTAACGAACATATTCAATAGAGCATAATTTATGCTTCAGCTCTTTGTACACATGGCGCACTTGCATGCATGCATGTGTGTGTGTGTGTGTGTGTGTGTGTGTGTGTGTGTGTGTGTGTGATGACAGCTGGATCTAGCAAGCATGATATTCATGTGTGTAAACATGGACATGGCCATGACCAAATGGTTAAGTTTGCCAAGTCATCATAAACTTTGCAGGTTCAATTTCACTGTGTGGCATCTTAAACAAGTGCCTTTTATCGTAAACTCAAATCAACCCAGGCCTGATCTGGAAATTGGAAACACAGAAATGGACAGTACATGCAATTCAAAAGTTTCATTCTGTCACACACTGCATCATGCTGGCTGTGCCAAGAAGTAAGGATTAACTAAGGATTACATTAATGATACAAGCGTCTATGGAATTCTCAGCCACTTCCACTATCATACGCACCATTGAAACCATCGGAGATCTATTTACTTTGTATCTACATGCACACACACACAAAGTATATATGTTTATGAGCATGTATATGCATATACACACACATACAAAAATAGAGATAGATTTATAGAAGTACATACTTACGAACACATACAAAAATGTATGTGTCCTCACATATGCATGTATAAACCCTCACATATACATGTATATACCCTTTTTATATATATATATATATATATATATATATATATATATATATATATATATATATATATATATATATATATATATATAGCCAACTCAACTACTGGTCTTCCTTCTCTACATCACAGATAATGTCCAAAGAAAAGGCAAGGTTGATACAGCCGGCTAGTAACAACATCATAGGCTTTGATGTCAGAAAGTAGAGGGCTGGAACAGATACCATAAGGTTTTCCCTCGAGTGCTCTAACAATCTGCCAATATATACATACACACCATTTAAGCTACCTCTAGCTCTCACAAATATACATCAGAGTTGTACATATTACAAATATATAAAGATAGCTAACAGATACACTACACCAGTCGTAGCTAGTATCTGTACATATATACAAACATATATGTATCATCATCATTTAACACCCATTATTCATGCTGGAATGGGTTGGATAGTTTGAATCTTAAAAGATAGTAAGGATCTTAGATATCATTAAAACAAAAGGAAGGTCATGAAGAAAATGTCTTTGGTTAAACACTAACCAGAATAACAAAATGTGATAATCAACACTGAGCACAAGTTTTACAATCTATGAATTATTGTAAATTTAGAATAATTTCAAATAACTCAGAATAATATAGAATAAGTAGAATATAAAATTAAAATATCAATCCAGAATCACTAGACTGCAGGCCAGCTTTGAGCAGACTTCTGACATGTAGTCAGCTGACTATTTGGATGTGGCACACAGGACTATAGCGTTGTATATGCTATATCCACATCTAGTTGAATATGATACTGCACATTCTGACATTTTTAGGACATAAGTGGGAAATTTAAGACACCACAGCATTTTCTATGAGGTTGATCAACCTCACAGAGTTCCTATGCAAGTGCCTACATTATAGTGATGTAGAAGCAACTGAATATATATAAATATATTTTTATATGCATGTATGTGTTTTAGTGTATGTGTATTTGTCACTATCAACTAAAGGTCATATCTAACACATAGAACTGTCATAAATCATATTTTATGAAGTCATCAGATTTCTAAAAAATAAAAAGCAAACCCAAAAGTTCAGTTATAAATTTCAAAAAGCTAAATAAAATATATAAACAGAACTTAAATATTCTCCATTTTTTTAAAACCAAACCAATAAAATGACAAAAATTACAAACATAATATTGAATATTGAAAAGGGGAAGGTTTAACAAAAATGCATCTAACTCACCCTTATCTCTATTTCTGCTTATAATTACTATATTCTTAAATCAAGGAAAAACATTAACACACTTAAAAAAAAGATAGCAAGTGTAATGCTATTTTTCCCTTTCTGCTTTTTGTATGGGATTCAAAATCTCAGAAGGCACTTAGACAATCTGAAGATTTATAATTCTGGGAAGGATCAACAGGGTAACATATAGGGAGGAGTTTTATAAATTAATTAGAAAATTACAAAAAAGCCAATAATAGTCGGGTTTAGCTAAAGGTGACACAAGAGTTATCTTATCTTAATCTAGCAGGAATGAATAATTAAATTAGTGATCCCAGGTGGACGTAGATGGGATGAGGACACCAGGTTGGAACATGACCGGATAGAGGAACGAGAGAAGTTTGGAACCTTGAAAGCCAAAGAGTTTTCCTTCTGTTTTTCATAGACATGATTTCGATTGTGTGTCCCTCCATCAGTATCAGAACAATTGGAGAAACTTTCATAGCGTGTTAACCTTGCAAAAGATTGAGAAGAATTTGGGATGTTTAAGACAGGGTCATTCAGTTGGTAATTTGGTAACGGAGGTGGTAAAACTGTCAAGGGACAAGAAGTTGGTAGTGAAGCAAAAGCAGTGGGTAAGGAAGAATTTTCAGAATCAGAGTTTAAAGGACTTTCGTTTTCAGGTGACTTTCGAGATCTTAAGCAGCTTCGAATTTGAGACCAAGAGCATTTCATCGATTGAGCAGCTTCTTTTTGGCATCGTGGAAAGGATGCATTAACTTTTGGAGAAGATACTGAATGGTGATGGCTTCGACAGTGTTTGCAGTGACCGACTTCCTTGTCAAATTCATGTGGCGTTGGTGATTTCAGTGAAAACAAAGCAGCAAGATTCAGTAATGCAGTACTAATAAACACATGTGGCACTAATCTTGACAAATGACCATCATCAGCAGTCGTTTCTTGTGGTTGTTCAGAAGGAATGTTATCTTCAAGCAATATTCTATCCTGTGACTCACCACTCTTCTTTTGCTGGTTGTTATTCATAACAGCACTAGCCTGAGTCATTTCCAACAGTTTATGCAGAGTCCAAATTTCAGATTCATTTTCTTGATTCAAAGATACCTGGGGGGATGTAGCTGCACTAATACAATTGCTCTGGTCACTGGCACTGATTAACTGACAAACATTTTCTGCCTTGCATTTAGGTGATATCTGTTTCAGAAAGATATCATAGGAAATCAAAGATTTCCAAACTAAAGAATCTTCAATGCCATACAGACTCTCCATGTTAAGTGTTGGATCAAATATTACCTCATCTATCTCATATGGATTAGTAGAGCAATATTCAGGCAGCAACGGGTGATGATTAGGAAGCAAAGAGGAAGTTGCAGGATGGCTAATCAAAGCAGTCAACCTAGTTGTCAATGACATTGTTAACAGGGAAGATGCCAGAAGAGTCAACACACCAGCAACATAAGCCACAGAACTTGCAGCAAAGATCTACAAAAAAGAAACAGAAAGGTAACATCATAGATTGATTTATTATTAAAAGATTTGATTTAAATCATTCAAATCTGAAATACTTTCCTTCCTAATTATATTTTATTAACATCAGTTTTCTTCAAAGAAATTACTTGAATAATTAAAATAACTAAATATTCTTTCAAATAAATATCTGCTATAAAATAACTATACATTTAGTATTCTAAATATTATTAGGATAATATGCTCTCATAAATAAGCTAAAAATATGATGGCATTTTAAAAGTTCTATTGCTATCAACAGAGTTAGCAAATAGTAGACTACTTTCACATGAACTTTTTTATCAGACAAACTATAACTACCCGCAGTTGAATTGCTACAAATATGTGACAATCAACACGCACAATAATATCAATGAAAGACTCAGACTAAGTGATAAAAGTATTATCATACAGCAAGTAGGATAATGGTCAGTGATGCAACAATCTGCGCAAGAACTGCTAGTTCCAGTTTGTATGACTGAGCAAAATATATGCTCCACTTTTACTTCACAGAAGAATACTTGACGGTAGGATGGATATTATTTAGATACAAAATACAAGTACTCCAGAAGTAATATTACCTCACAAGCAGGTATAAAAAAATGGCACTAAAGCAATAAATATATAAAATATAGTATCATATAAATTTCAAGGAACAAAGAAATCTTTTAACAATAGCATCTGAGTCAGCTTTAGAAAACAAATGGATATCTGTTTTTATATGATTAGTATAACTGTTGTTTGGATTTACAATACAACTTCATGAGCATCATGTCATTCTTCACTCACTCACTTGTTTCATGCACATAGCCTAACACTGTATAACACATTTTCACCCAACCTACATAACAAAAGAGTGGAGGCGCAATGAGCTCAGTGGTTAGGGCAGCGGACTCGCAGTCATAGGATCGCAGTTTCGATTCCCAGACCGGGCGTTGTGAGTGTTTATTGAGCGAAAACAGCTAAAACTCCACGAGGCTCCGCCAGGGGATGGTGGCGAACCCTGCTGTACTCTTTCACCACAACTTTCTCTCACTATTACTTCCTGTTTCTGGTTGTGCCTGTAATTCAAAGGGTCAGCCTTGTCACATTGTGTCATGCTGAATATCCCAGAGAACTACGTTAAGGGTACACGTGTCTGTGGAGTGCTCAGCCACTTGCATAATTTCATGAGCAGGCTGTTCCGTTGATCAGATCAACTGGAACCCTCGTTGTTGTAAGCGACGGAGTGCCAACAACACATAACAAGAGAGTACATAATTGCCTTACAGGATTTGATTAGATCAGTGGTTCTCAACCATTTTTTACCAATGAAACCCATTGATTCCTATTTTACTTGGATGGACCCTCCTAGACATTCGATGTTTAAAAAATCGTATATTTTTAGAATCAAATATTATTAGAAATTGTATTTTAAAAAATTGTTAAAGTATTTTATGTTTTGTAGAAGTATAACCAATTTATTGCAGATAGATTTTAACAACAAAATCTTATATGGACTCCAATTGAAACCCACTGGACCAGATGGTAACTCACCTCCAAAAGTTCTTGACCAGTGCGTTTACACAAGTCACTGTAACAAGCTCCTTGTGCCAGGGTCCAGATGTCAGTATAAGACAACCAGCCACGCCTTAAGCCCTCATGAAAGGCAATCCTGAAAAATAAAACAGTTAATAATTTCTTTTTAATGAACAAAGAATATTAGAGAGAAAAGGATTTATAACCTGCAGAATTAACCTGTTAAACTGTTATCTATTGACTTCAAGATTAAGTCTTCCAGGGATATATTTCTAATTAATGGACTACCTATCTGTTACAATTAATTTTCAACATGATAAATTTTTTGAAAGGTCTTAATAAAATATATATAAATTAATATATTGGTGAATGTTATATTCACAAATAAAAATTTCATACTACCATGTGATCAAGATCTCAATTTAAATACAAACATTTTAGTATAGGTGAACTGAAGTGGATCGGAATGAAAGAGCTAAAAGTCAGCCCCAACAGTTGGACACTATTTTGAACAGGACAAAGTAGTTGGAAGCTGAATTCAGGACCCTAAACCTCACAGAAGAGATGACAAAGGACCAGAATTTCTAGTGGCATGTGGTTCTCAGGGAGGAAGAAAGCCCATCCATCATAACAAAACAGACTTCTGGAAGCACTGTGTGTGTGTGTGTGTGTGTGTACAAAATGGGCCCCTTGTCCAGTCTCCTCAGCATATCACCCCACCACGATTTCTCCTTCCTTCTTGATAACCACTTTTCCTTTCTCATTGCAACCTTGAACCATTTCACTTGTTAATATTATTCTCCACACTCACACATTACATTGATCATCCCGCCCCTCCATTCTCCACACCACTGGGCCACTAAATCATCTCTCCTCATACAGGCTACCCAACCACATGTCATCTCTCTGGTCCTCCTCACTGTCAATTGCATTATCAATTTCATCCTCCTGCTGATAACCTGTTTGCTTCTTACACATCCATCCCCACCTTCCTAAACTCATCCATTGTTACCTATATCCACCCATCAAACCTACCGGATTTTTATAGGTGTTACCTAACTCTTTCCCATTTCCTTACCTCTTGCACCCCTCATACACATTCACCCACTCACACTTCTGGTTTCTCTGGCCTTACTCATTTCTATTCACCTTATACTCTAAGATGCTGCTTGAATACCTCATCACCACTATTTATCTCTTTGCAGCTACTACTGAATTATTCACATTGTCTCCTCTAAATATCAGTTACAATGTAGTTCTACAACATGAACCTGCTCTACTTCACTGCCTTTGTATCTGTACCAATTCTATTGTCACAAGACTAGGAAGCTACTAAGAATTCTCATTCAACAAACTCCCTAAGGCATTATAACCATATATAATAAAAACTCCCTAGTCTAACAGATGGAGACCACAGTTTTTGAAATCCTAAACATTAACATGTTTCACATTCAAGACAAGATGACATACAAATGTCAGTTAAATGTTCTGCTTTGAATCACAAGGGAGACAACAAAGGGGAAATTTAGCAAAAATGAAAAGACAAAAAATACATACTTTTTCTCAACTGAATTCAATAGTAAATTGAACTCTTTTTGCTTTACCATTAGTCTCCAATCCTATAATACAACAAGAATTACAAAATATTAATAGGTAATTTCGATTGTACCAACTTTAAAAATATGTGACTTTCAGCAATTCCAACAACGATCTACTGTGATTCACTTTTATTTCATTTTCAACAGCATTCAAGGGAATGATAGGATACTACAAAAAGCAGCCAATTCTCCTTCAAATCATACCTTACTATCTTTAAAAAAGGAAGTCTTGGATACAGTGAGTAAAAACCAACACAGTCACAGCTGGAATTCTTTAAATTATAGGTCTGGTCAAAGTCAAACATCAATAAGCTATTATCTTTAAAATGAGGAATCAGTTTTACATCTTAAATTTTTGCAGAGCAAATTTTGCAATAAAGGTAATATAACACCACTAACTTAGTGAACGTGCACTCAAACTGATAAACTGACTTATCAAACACATTAAGCTGTAGCCAGGATCCGAAACTGAATCACTAGATAACTGGCCAGACATCACAACTGAGTCACAATTGTTTCGTGTGATTGGTCTATTACGTAGCCAATCAGTGTCAAGCTATGGTATGATTCAATCTTCTAGAATCCCAGTCTTAACACCTAAACTCTTTGCAAAATGTCGTTGAGCAACATCATCATCATCATCATCATCATCGTTTAACGTCCGCTTTCCATGCTAGCATGGGTTGGACGATTTGACTGAGGACTGGTGAAACCGGATGGCAACACCAGGCTCCAGTCTGATTTGGCAGAGTCTCTACAGCTGGATGCCCTTCCTAACGCCAACCACTCAGAGAGTGTAGTGGGTGCTTTTACGTGTCACCCGCACGAAAACGGCCAGGCTCGAAGGTGTCTTTTATGTGCCACCCGCACAAGCCAGTCCAGGGGCACTGGCAACGATCTCGCTCGAAAATCCTACAGGAGCCAGTCAGGCAGTACTGGCAACGGCCACGCTCAAAATGGTGCATCTCATGTGCCACC
>NC_068982.1:99709938-99719668 GCF_001194135.2 Octopus bimaculoides
AGTTTGCAAGAGGGTGTCATAGAATTGGTCTTTCAGACCATCTGGTAGCCCCGGTTGAGGTGCATAGGCTGAGATGACAGTGGCTAATCTATGATGAAGAACTAGTCTGATCTTAAGTACTCTGTCACTTACTCTAACGACCTCGATTACCTTATCCACCCATTTCTCCGCTAGAAGTATTCCTACGCCCCCGACCCCGTCAGTGTTCCCTGCCCAGAAAATCTTGTACCTGTGTTCTTTGCCTGTGAGGAACCTCGCAAACATGTATCTCCATTCATGCCATACCAAACAGTTCCAGGTATTCATGCAGACAACTCCAGGTTCTGGGACCATTTTCCATGCTGACATGGTTTGGATGGTTTGACAGGACTGGCAAGCCAGAGAGCTGCACCAGGTTCCAGTCTGATTTGGCTTGGTATCTATGACATGGTGGTGGCAAGGGTACTTTTTACATAGCACCAGCACAGGGCTCTTGCAGGCCAATCCTAATCTGCAGGGGAGCAGCATCAACACTTCTGCTATGGAGGACGGGTCTCCTTCAGTACAGCAACACACCTGACAATAAATTTTTTTGTTAAATGTTTGTGAGTATTGTTCAGTTACTTCAACAGCAAAATACTACCCACGGCAAACCTTGATAATATCAACATACTCGAGACCACCCCCAGGTTTATGATGCAAATTCATATTTTAAAATGATCTAAATTAAAGCTGTTCATCAATGTATCAGGATAGTTTATGCTTGAAGTACCATCTTAATTAATGACAAAGCTATTTTTCAAACTTCTTTATTAATTCAAAAATGAATTGAAACAAAAGCAACATATTTCAACAGAAATACATTAACAGAGGGATTAAATTTGTATACTTTAATGGTATTCACCTGATGGTGCTCCTAAGCAATCAATCAGCTACATTTCTGTGCCATATCCCCAATTTAGCAAATCTAATAAGGATTATTTAGCATCAACCACATCAGATAGACTATTGTCATCAATTGTTACTGTTCTTTTATTGGACCAGAAATGCTGTTTGTTGTTGGCACTCCGTCGCTTCTGACGTCGAGGGTTCCAGTTGATCCGATCAACGGAACAGCCTGCTCATGAAATTAACATGGAAGTGGCTGAGCACTCCACAGACACATGTACTCTTAACGTAGTTCTCGGGGATATTCAGCATGACAAGGCTGACCCTTTGAATTACAGGCACAACAGAAACAGGAAGTAAGAGGAAGTTGTGGTGAAAGAGTACAGCAGGGTTCACCACCATCCCCTGCCGGAACCTCGTGGAGCTTTAGGTGTTTTCGCTCAATAAACACTCACAATGCTCGGTTTGGGAATCGAAACCACGATCCTATGACCAGGAGTCTGCTGCCCTAACCACTGGGCCATTGCGCTTCCACGGACCAGAAATATACAGGAAATAAAAAAGACAACCTTGAATTATATAACAGTAGCTAATCAATTGATACCAGCTAATTAGGTGATATCAACACATTTTTTAATAAGAGAAATGCAATTAGCTTTTAGAGTAAAGGAAATAAAAAGTGTTGTAGTTGGGGGTTAAAGTGGTAGGAGTCAAAGAAGCAAAATTGATACCTCAGCATATGTCATATTTCATTTTTATTTCATTTTAGCAGTTATATTTTACTACCAACTCTCAAACTTAATGGCTGTGAATTTACTGTGCTTAGTCTATTGATAAACAATCAAATTTTGAATGAGCAATTATGCTAAGGTCATAAACAATGCAAATATTACTCAATTCAGTGTTCATCATCATCATTTAATGTCTGTTTTTCATACTGGCATGAGCTCCAATGTCAGCTTTGGCAAGATCTCGATGGCTGGATGCACTTCCTAATGCCAATAAATTTACTGTGTACTAGGCTGTTTGTTTTTTTTTTTTTTGAGTCACTAGCAATAGCGACATCACCAAGCAAATTACAAGACAGGAAAAATCTCTTTTGACTAACGGGAGAAGAGGAGTAATTGAGAAGGGGAGGTGTTTTTATGACATATGTTGAGAGGCTAAAGTATAAGTGTGTCTTTCAACAGCCATCCAATATTGTGCATTCATTCTTCAAATCTTGTGTTTTGATTACTTTTATTTTCCTCCCAATAATATACACAAAGGAACTTACAATAGCAGCTAGAAAATGTTGTTCCAGTTGGTTCATTTCAGCAGTTTCCATCATGCCAATAACTGCCCATTCTTCATTAAAAACTTCTTCATTAAGTCCTTCATCATACAAGTATTTGGAAGCCATCATCTAAAGAAAAGAAAACAATCAACAAATTGATGATAATGATTCTTTTGACTAGATGGAGAGTTAATTTTGTACACAACAAATTTATTGAATATCATTATAATACTGAGAGATGAAAAATCGGAAATGACCCAAGAAGTATCCAGGCTAGCTTACTACTACTTGCAAATATTCAACCACTTCCTAATTATATAAGTTTCTTATATTAGTGACTAATATAATTATTCTTCCTTTTTCAAAACAGCAGAGTAGATACAAGAACCTACAAGTATACAAAAACACAGTGGGCAACTCTGCCACATTGCCTATAAAAGACCATTTTTAGCACCTAAACTATTTGCAGAATGTTGAGGCAGCTGAGCATTATGTGTCTCCATTCTTGCTACATCGAACAGTTCCAGACATCTGTGCAGACAAACTCCAAGTTCTTGGACAGACATTCACACAATGTCTCAAAAGTAACTTCTGCGAATTTGGCGAGGTTTTTTCTTCTCTCTGTCTTTAATTATTGCTGTTACTAACTGTAACTAGTCAACGCAGTTTATCTTTATGTACGTCAATAATTTTCTTCTGTTAAATGTTCACACGTTTTGTTCAGTCACTTCTTCACACAGCCAAGAAACATATTTTCATCCATTACTTTACTACCACAGTGACATTGACAAAGCAGTGAAATGCTATCCATGGCAAACCCTTATAATACCAACCTACCCAATACAATAAACCACAGCATATTAGAGTGGGACCTAGTCATTTGACTGACTATGTTCTAGACATTTGTTTGGTAAGTACTGACCAGAGCAACACAACCACTAGATTCTTACATAACGATGAAGCTTGAAATTTTTAGGAAACAGATATATGTAAAGAATTTATATTTAAATAGATGAAATTAATTATTAGAATCAGAAAAATATTATATAGTTTCCAGAGAAAAAACATATTCCTACCTTCATAAAATAAACCCAGCTCTACTTAGAGGAGACTAGTTTGTTTTTTTTTATCTTGAGATGATAAGTAAAAAAGAAACACATTTCTTACCATCGAAATCAAAAATAGTTCAGCGGAGGAAATTTGCATCAAATATTCAGGGTTTCTCTCTTTGAGTCGTTTCACATAAAGCATACCAAGCATCACAGAACATGGTGGCATAGGAGCACGTCTAAGAATAAGAAAACAGGCTTCTCATTCAATATAATGCAATTAATAGGAAGAAAGCGTGATATACGTTGTATCAAATCCTCGCCAAAAACATCAAACATTATTTTAGAGGATTTCAATTGCTTACAAACTACAAAACTAGTTAGTAGCTTTCTTTTTACTTGAATTTTATCAAAAAACAATTAGGTAAAAATTTAAGGACAAATTTTCATTCATATTTATTTAGTATGTAATTCAAGAGATATTTAAATTTTGCTGAAGTTAAAAAAACAAATGATAACCATCATTAAGACATATACATCTACTACAAGGTACATCAGAAGTTGTCTTTTTGAAACACCAATACCTTCTACAATTACAACTATAAACAGGTGCAGGCATGGTTGTGTAATTGAGATGTTAGCTTCCCAACCAAATGGTTTTGGATTTAGACCCACTGCTTTGCTCCTTGGACAAGTGTCTATTATTGCCCTGGGCCAGCTACAACCTTGTGAATTGATTTGATAAGACAGACACTGAGTTAAGGCAACACCACCACACACTGTCCAATGTCGTTGAAACCTAGCTACTTTTTCTACATTTCCCCTTTTGTACTAATGATTTCAGTTTACAGCAGACTCTAAGCTCAGCACACAACACTAGTTGTTGGAGTGTTACATGCACAACAGATGACCTTGCATTTGTTGATAAGGAAATGAAACGAGCAGTAAAGTGTGTGCTTGTTGAACATGATATAAATAGATCAGAGTAGCCTAACCCTAGTGAGAAAGAGGTCAGCTGTCTTCAGAGACAATTGCTGAAATACTGGACATCAGGGATGGGTTTATTGCTAGTAAATTAGATTGTACAGGTATATATATCATCATTTAACTTTCCTCTTTCTATGTTGGCATTGGCTTGAATGGCTTGACAAGTTCTACGTCTGCTTAGGCATGGTTTCTACAATTGGATGCCCTTCCTAATGCCAACCACTTAACATAGCTTTTTTAATGGGAGGGATTGAACTCAGAACTACAAGCCAATATCTTAAAGTACTACTACTACTACTACTTATAACAGTGAATTATACTATTTGCAATAACTACTAAAGTCTTAATAGGACTGACTATTGGGAGTTA
Source organism: Octopus bimaculoides (assembly GCF_001194135.2). Lineage (NCBI taxonomy): Eukaryota > Metazoa > Mollusca > Cephalopoda > Octopoda > Octopodidae > Octopus > Octopus bimaculoides. Next base: position 99,714,487 of record NC_068982.1, read on the forward strand.
AGTGTTTCCTTTGCTTGGCAGTGCATGGTAGTTGTAAATGAGTGTCACTGTGATACATGCAGTCTCAATCACTTCCATTATTCTGCAAAAACATGTCTGGCCATGGGAAATATTACCTTGCTTGGACATTGGTGAGAGTTTACGACAAGAAGGCCATCCTACTGTAGAAAACTGCCTCAACATACTCTTGTCTTACCCATGAAAGCATGGAAAAGTAGATATTAAAATGCTGATGATGATGATGAGCATTATGAAGTGAGAAGTAGTATCTAATTCAACAGACAAAACTAAGGCAAACAACATAATCTCAAGTTTGAGCTCAATCATAATCTCAAAGACACATGCCATAGCCATCTTAATGTGTAAATACTACAATTGCTTGCTCTGTCATCCAAGTGAGAAATGAAGGATCAAATCAAAGAAAGATTTAAATCCAGAAAAATGAAGCACCCAATGTAGAATTGGCACAACTTCCATGTGAATGCGCCAGTTTCTTATTTTCTCTCCTTCCAACAAATCTGTGGCTATATTCATGTTAGAACAAATAATAATAATAATAATTATTATTATTATTATTATAACTCAGTAGTAGTAGTATTCTGTCGAGGTTGACTTTGCCTTTCATCCGTTCAGGGTTGATAAAATAAGTACCAGTCAAGTACTGAGATCAATGTAATCAACTTGCCCCCTCCCTTGAAATTGCTGTTCTTGTGTCAAAATTTGAAACCATCATCATCATTTGTAGTAGTAGTAATAGTAGGAGGAGGGGGAGGAGGAAATAATCAGTGATACAGAAGGTAATCTCCAAATTGGTATTATACATGGGTTGGTTAAATGGATTACATTTCCTTTGGTGCAAAACAGATTTTGACTGAAAATTATAGGGACCAAGTCAGTAGAGCACTGTACAAAATGTTTTACAATGCTTAGTGCACTACCATGGCAGTGAGCTGGCAGAAACGTTAGCATGCCAGGCGAAATGCTTAGCGGTATTTCATCTGTCTTTACGTTCTGAGTTCAAATTCCACCGAGGTCGACTTCACCTTTCATCTTTCCAGGGTCGATCTAACCAACTGGCCCCCTCCCAAAAAATTTCAGGCATTGTGCCTGGAGTAGAAAAGAATATTTAGTGACTACACTTATATTCAGAGGTCAAATCTTGCAGGAGTTAGCTATACATTTTATCCCTCCAGCAGACATAAAATAGGTACCACTAACATACAGTCACTTCAATTGACTGCATTTTATCATCCAAAATCTCTAACTCTGGTGTCAAAGTTCAAAAATAGACTCACTTTGTCATTGAAGAAGCCAGAAACATATCCACTTTCCCAAGAGAACGTGGAGCAGCATCTTGGAAAAATTTGACAGCAATTTCTAGAAAGGAAAAACAAAAGAGAAAATATTCAGCATTAACTAATGATAGTCAAATTATGTGAAACTAGTGAAATATATAAAGTTACTATCAAAGTACAATATCATTTAATTAGACAAGAAGCAAGACAAATCTGTCTGGCTTAGCGATAGTAACGGAGAGAAAATAAGAGATAATGATTATTTTTAATGAATCAGAATAACATTGGAAAAAGTACATGCACAACAGATGACCTTGCATTTGTTGATAAGGAAATGAAACGAGCAGTAAAGTGTGCGCTTGTTGAACATGATATAAATAGATCAGAGTAGCCTAACCCTAGTGAGAAAGAGGTCAGCTGTCTTCAGAGACAATTGCTGAAATACTGGACATCAGGGATGGGTTTATGCTAGTAAATTAGATTGTACAGGTATATATATCATCATCATTTAACTTTCCTTTTTGTATGTTGGCATTGGGTTGAATGGCTTGACAAGTTCTACGTCTGCTTAGGCATGGTTTCTACAATTGGATGCCCTTCCTAATGCCAACCACTTAACATAGTATATATATGTCATTATTCAGTTTTATTTCAAGATTTCTTGCCAATAGAAAAAGAGCCAGTTTCTAACCTAGATCCAAAAATCCTTCATTGAAATTTCAACATCAACATGTTATTTTTGCATGTATGTAGGTATATGTGCAATCTGGAGTCAGTGTGTATGCAAATTTGTATGTTTTGTTTTGTGATTGTATTCTTACGCATATAATTGCATGTCTAGACATGTGCATATATACTCAAATGATAAACTTCAGGAAAGTTTTGCAAATTTTTACAGTTCCTGTTATGGTTTGGATTTGTAGTCTTTGAATTAACTTTCCTTCTGGCTTTAACAACCTTAATTTCTCAAGATTGGTACTTAAGCAATATGATGCATATCCCAGTGCCCCAATAATTACAGGTATAAACCTGAACTTGTAATCATGGTTAGAGTAACTGTAGATTTCTCAATAGTTCAGTGTAGGTATTTTTTTTTCACTGATCACTGACTTTATGTAACATCCACTAGTCAGCTGATTTCTACTACTGTACAAAGTTTCTCTTCTCTGTTCCAAATCACTATGTCAGGTCTATTATGTTTATAGTTTATCGAGATTTTTCACTGGGTCACCCCAACAGTACTCCTTATTATGAGTAGCTATGGCTTCTACCATACTATGGGTTCTTATATCTTTGGCTTCAGGGTTATCCTTCCAACAGGTCTCATTATACAGGATCCTAGCTACATGTATGTATGTATGTATGTATGTACATACATAGATACAAATGTACATATGTATCATAATGGTCATAGTGTTATTGTCATCTATTACAAAAGTGAAGAAGAGGTAACAGAGGCCAGAATCATGACCACTTTTGCAGAAAGAGCAAATTGTGTCAGACAAGTATAAGAAGTAGAGTATAAAGTAGTGAAACCTGGGCAATAATTGTGAAAGTTCTGCAAAAGCTAAAGGAGCTGAATATGGTCTATTAGAATTTTTAAGAGTTCACAAAGTAAGTGACAGTGCAAAAGGCAAAATATATGGGATGTCAAACATCAAACTGAAAGATCTGAATTTCAGTGCTACACTTTCTCTTTGGTCAAGACACTTCAAATAGTATAGTTCACTGTTATAAGTTGTAGAGTTGTGTGCTGAGCTTAGAGTCTGCTGTAACCAGAAATCACTAGTAGACATTAGACAGTATGTGATGTTGCCTTAACCTGAATCAGTTCAAAGGCATTCTAACCATAGTTAGCTCATCTTTTTTCAGACATTGGAGGACAACTTTATCCAATATGCCCTTCTATTCTTTAATATGCTAGGGCATGATTGGAAGGCAATATGGCTGGTATTTTACCTACTGGGATAATTAGAGTGAACATGCTGGGAATTAACAGTAGATGGTACAGGTAGAATGAGAAAGACTTGAAAGAAAGCACTCATATCAGATTTAAGAACTTTGATCTGTACAGATGAACCTACAGCACATGAAGAGATGCTACATTGCATATGCAGCCCATGTTTGTATGCAAAAGTAAAAAAAAATAAATAAATATAATGTTGCAACTGTTATGCCCTTCTTGAGGTTTTGACCTTCAACTACAAAGCAAAACAAAGTTAAAGACATGCTTCATAAAAAACGTAATACTTCAATTCTAGGCCTATCAAAGAGAGAGAGAAAATGGAGCATCAGGTCAATGAATAAAAGAAACCCATTGTTGACATTTTAAATTTAGATATTTACATGAATTAGATATGTTGACAATAACTCAACTGTGACTAGTATAACTTATCTACCTAACAAAGCCAACTGAGTTAAGACCAAATAATGACTCTTCTTAGACTTCAACACACATATATATATAGTGGCTTCTATTCTTATGACATCAAAGCACCACTGAACAAAAAGGAAGATGGAAAGAGAAAAAAATTGAAAGATAGAAATAGGAAATATATTAGCTACTAAACTGTGTCATGCTGGAGTAAGTGATTCAAACTGCCACTGAGATGGTCTTCTAGGTCCTAGTGTTGAAAGTAATGTTATTGATGCCAATGAGACTGGGAACCAGTATTTTAATCATTTATTGTCAAAACAGTGGAGCCGCGGTCATAGGATCGCGGTTTCGATTCCCAGACCGGGCGTTGTGAGTGTTTATTGAGCGAAAACACCTAAAGCTCCACGAGGCTCCAGCAGGGGATGGTGGCAAACCCTGCTGTACTCTTTCACCACAACTTTCTCTCACTCTTACTTACTGTTTCTGTTGTGCCTGTAATTCAAAGGGTCAGCCTTGTCACACTGAATATCCCAGAGAACTACGTTAAGGGCACATGTTTCTGTAGAGTGCTCAGCCACTTGCACGTTAATTTCACGAGCAGTCTGTTCCATTGATCGGATCAACTGGAACCCTCGACGTCGTAAGCGACGGAGTGCCAACACACACATTGTCAAAACAACCAGCAGAAATAAAAATTAACCAAATCAACATCTGATGAATTCAAATAACTAATTTGTTTACCAACTTACCTGTGAGGGGTAATGAAGGGTAATCTGTTGAAGCCCCATTACCATAATAGAGGGTTTTACAAAGTTGCTCTGTGAGTTCAATATGTTCAGCAGAACGCTGAAAGATAAAACATGACACAATTAATTTTGTTTCTCCAATAAAGACTTATGGGAAGTTGTGGAACACATACCTTCCCACAAAAATCTAAGAGCTGCAAGAAATCATCATCATTAACTTTTCCATGCTTACATGGGTCAATTAGAATTTATTCAAGCAGCTTTTCCAGGTAGGATATCTCGCTTGTCACCAGCCCCCACAAGTTTCCAAACAAGGTAATATATCCCCTAAGTTAGACATGCTTTTCACAGAATACTGCAAACTAACAACAACACACCCATGCACACACACACACACACATTATATATATATATATATATCTTCGAAACGTCGAGTTAGAATAGAGGCAGCTGATGAAGGATTAATTCCAAGTGGTTATCTGTTTTCCTATGTGTTCGTTCCGTGGTCTGTAGTTCATTGTTCTAACGTCCTGTACCCTGATATGCATCTTTATACACATGTAGATGTAAGTATGTACATATATGTGTATATACATGCATATATATTCTTTGTACTATATATATATATATATATCTTAATATATAAAGCTGAAGTTGTGTGTCTGTGTGAAGCCTTTTTGAAAGTTTATAGAAATCCACATTTTCCACTTTTTCGTAAAATTTTTTACATCAATGGAATTTTCTCGATCTGAACTTTCCAGTGC
>NC_068982.1:99721268-99723048 GCF_001194135.2 Octopus bimaculoides
ATATATATATATATATTTCCATCTATCAAATACACTCACAAGATTTTGGCTGGCCCAAAACTATAATAGAAGAAACTTTCCAAAGTGCTGTGGAGTGGGATCGAATCCGGAACTACAAGACTGGGATGCAAGCTTCTCAACAATATAGCCATGCTTGTGCCCAAGAAATGGCTTCCAAAACCTATTCGTCGCCCGCCTTTAAGTGATATGACTAATAACCTTATTTGCTTGTATTAACACAATAGTGTTTAGAGCTGAGTGGAGTGGAGCAAAGAATGACAAAAAAAGACATACAAACAACCACTGAGAAATAACTATATAGCTAACATATGTGAGATTTAACCTGAGCAACACTGCTGTTTTTAACAATCAGCATTGACGAAACCATAGAGATTCTCATTAAACATATGGACCTTAGAATGAATTATAAAGCACAATAAATAAACTGTCTTGAATCATAATCTGTGACAGTCGGCGAATGACTAATATGTATTGTATGAATGTACATGCTGTTTTCGAGAACTGGTTTTCCTATTTAACTTTGGCTTTAATGTAATATTATTTATAACTTAATTTGCCACACGTTATATTTTCAGTAGTATTAGTATTATATATTACGATACATGATCGACGTTTAAACAAACATTTGTAATATTTTGTGAAACGCGAAAACTATTTGGAAACGACTTTTTTGTTTTATCATTAACAACGCAGTTTCACAAACAGCATTTCAAAAATACATGACTGTCAATCCTCTTTAATATAATTATCTTTTATATATTTCGTCGGAGATACTTGATCTAATTTTTATCGCTATGAACGTCCTGGTTTCAACTTGAATAACTGACACGGATATTATAACTTTGGTGATAGCCATGATTAAAAGGAAAGTGAGAAAAGCAACAGCTGTCATTTGCACTCAGTGCTTCAAATATAACTACATTTTGAAAATGATACAAACATACATTTGTAAAAGTTTTCTACAAAGAAAAGTGGGATTGAATCTCATGTATTGACATATCCAAATCGTTCGTCTTCTAAATTATAACATAGCATGTTTTAAATATCTTATTCGATCTAAACGTTGCGATTAGGATTTGGGTATATCTTTTTTTCTAAAGTTTAATTAGTTCTTCGTAAGCTTAGTTAAATATACCAAGAAGTAACACGATAAAGCACGAATATCACTTTTACGAGAGAGGAACAAAGGAAGATGTCCCCGTGTATACTAGTACTTTTTATACTGATAGAAAAGTAAAAGTTTAGATAGATATGATCAGAAAACTAATGCTAACATATTATAAAGATTTGAAGGAGACAGACATTTGGCATGATTTTCTTAAAGAAAACACATTCTTAAAAACGGGGGGTACATTTCCTAATCTGGAAGAAACAAAGTATCTACCGAATTTTCTGCAGACCTACTTTCGTCAGAAACTGAAAACTATTGTGAATCCTTCGATAACCAAATGTAACCAATCTACTCACCTTTCTGCAATGATTTCTTTCAGAGTAATTTCCCGCAATAATATGACAAAGTAATTCATGTGAAATAGACAAAACAACCGTTCATTTTCACTTCTAGACAACGGGATGACGGGTAGGGGGGATTTGGGGTCGGAGTTTTTCATAAAAAATTGGAAATTACGCCAAAAGGCCGATATTTAGGTAATCGTACCGAAAGATCGCCACTTTGTCATATTACTGCAGGAAATTACACTGAAAGAAATCTTTGCAAAAAGGTGAGTAGGTTGATTACATTATATTATCGCAGTTTTGT
>NC_068982.1:99723910-99728373 GCF_001194135.2 Octopus bimaculoides
GAGATATTTGACTGCTATTTCAAACAGGTTGAGCTACCAGATAAGAGACCCCTTCATTAGCTCGATATTTAATGTCCGAGCTTCTTGTTGGGATGTACGATATATTGATGATAGTTTTCTTAAAAGGAAACTATCATTTCTTACATAGAAATTCGAGTCGGTTTATGAAAAAGTGGAACGAAAAAGCAACTTGAATTCTGTTAGCACATATGCTACTCCGAAAAAATGTAAACAAGAAATATTTCAAGCATGAAACTCAGGATGTTGAAAATAGGAAGAGCGAAATGAAAACGAGTCATATCTTCAATGACAGTATGTGTGAGGCTTTCTTTCAGATGCAAAAAAAAAAAAATAGGAATATAATACAAGCATTTTAAACAAAACCAGCAAAAAATCCCATCGCCCTCCACCCAGGACAAACAAATGCTTTTTTATATCATTCATTCATTAATACTTTTCATAAAACTTATCTGACGTAAAGGTTTATTTCTCGATTTTCACCTTTCACTTCAAGTGATGTCTAAAGATGATGAAGGGACATGTCTTCACCACGTATTTCGTTATAAACCGTCAGAGACAATAATTTCTTCGACAAAAAAATATTTCAAACTCTGAGCAGCTGTTATATCTATCTACTAAATAAATTTTGACATTAGAGAAAGAATAAACACAAATTCCAGTCAAACGTGCGTTTTATAATGTGGATGATCATAGTGCTTGAGTGCGCTCTGTGTTATACCGGTTCTATATATGTGCGCGCGTGCCCTTATAGTAATGTGAACACATCTATTGTGTACTTATATGAAATATCGAGTACTGCGCATGTAGGTGAAAGGTGAACAAAACAAAAATAAAATACTATGCTTTATACAGCTTAGGTAAACCAGAAGAATGAAGATAGTTGTGATGACGGGAGGGGGGTACTGTTGATAAGGATTCCTTCAGCAGAATATCAGTTGAATATAAAAATAAACTTGAACTTTATATATGATACAATAAAGGAAGCATACGCTGATAAATCCAGTACTATTGTTGTTTTACTTATTTCAATAAATGAACTGGGGTCACGCTGGGACATAGGGCATCATCTTAAAATTAAATCGGGTTTAGAAACATATGCAGCATTTTACTTACTTCACAATCCAAGTAATTATGGGGTGAACGACGCATGGTGCTTTCTTCGGGTGGCGATGCTGAAAACATCGTCACTGCAATCTCCAAAAATAGTTATCCTTTTAGAGACAGGATGTAATTTAGTCTTGATTTAAACAGATGTAGAAATATTCTTCGCAAAAGAACCCCAAATGCACTAAAATATATCCTCTTGGTAACGGAAGACACCCATCCACAAGAGAGAATGAGTGGAAAGGATGATGGCTTGCTTTCCTTGGCAGGGTGACTAAGAATTAAGTTAAGCGGTTAAAGAGTTGAACCGCCAAACTATATAATTGCTGTCAGGAATGTAGCAATTTAAACAATCACTCACGCAGTCGGCCTCTCTCTCTCTCACTCACTCCTGAAAAACAAGTTCCACTCGTCGTAGTTTTGTTGCAGTTATCTCCCCCTGTTACTTTTATTTCTTTTATTTCCGGATTTATTTGTCTTTGAATTTATTTTTTATGACAAAAAAATAATTCTTGTTTCCGCTATCTCTTTCTCTTTAGCAATATCTTCTTTTGTATCATATATACGCGCCTCTTTTAATATTCTCACTTCTTTTTCTAAATCAAACCATTTTCCTTCCTTACAAAATTCCACCTTCGATTTTGTATTTGGTTTGCAAGATTCTTGATGCGATTTCGTGTTGAAATGATCCTCCCAAAACGACAAAAAATCCACTTATCTTTTTTTTTTTCCTAAGTTTCATATCACTATCCTTTTCCCGCGTATTGTTTCCCTTTTCCCCTTCGATTCTTTAATAAACTTCTTTTGATGTCTCTTTATTTCTTAATAGTAATTCTCTTTTATTTTATCTCTCATATTTCTTTCTCAAAGCACTATCATTTCTCTTTATGTTCTTTTTATTTCCCACACTATCGGTAACCACTCATAAATCAGAGAATTTCTAGTCTTTCTCCTAGTTAATTATACAAGTAACATTATCTGTCTTTGAGTCTCTCAAATTTAACGTCCTTATTTTACAAATTTCATCTCTCTCTCTCTCTCTCTCTCTCTCTCTCTCTCTCTCTCTCTCTCTCTCTCCTTTACAAGAGACGTCTCCAGAACCATTGACGAGATGTCATTCTTCTTTCCATTATCTCGACTATTTTTTATTCATCATAGCTGACTGGCCAAATTGCATAGCAACGTGACTCACTGCACGATATTTATTTTAATAAGTTGATAATAGTATTTATATTTAGAGCAAAGGCTACAACACAAAAGCACAGATGAATAGTAATTCATAGCATTTATTGTTACCCTAATTTTATGAATATCTCACTAATTAAACGATTAATTTATTTTCTTGCCCTTCAGTTATCATCACCTCATCCCTTCAAGAGGAAATTAGATGCCTACATATATATATAAATAATATATATAAATAATATATAAATATATGCATATATACATACATATATGTACATACCTACATATGTATATATACATGCATATATGGGTACAGGACATAAAAAAAACGTAGACAAAATGAGAAACGAGAATATAAAAAGCAAAACATAGAAAACGAATTTCTTTTGAACAATGAAAAAAACAAACAGAGAAACGAAACATGCAACATAAAGAACATTCCCTTCATCAGTTGTCCCGTTTTATCTACTCTGCATTTTGAAGGTAAGGACAAGATGTGACTTCGTTAAAACAGTCCTTCCCGCAAAGCAAATTAAATAAAAGGAAGTGAAAGAAAGAAAGAAAGATGGATGGTTGTTGGTCACGTGTGAGCAACAAGAGAGTCAAGAAGGAAGAGCTAGAGAGAGAGAGGGAACAGTGAAGGGGAGAGGAAAAGAATAGGGAAAGGGTGGGAGAGAAAAACAGAGAGGGAGATCGATAGACAGAAAAGAGATAGAATAAGAGTGCACATTGTAATTATTAAGATAAAACTTACTTGGAAAAGGATGTGTGGCGTTCGATCATATAGTAATATAAAAAATATAGGAATATATACAAACCTACATATGTATGTATATATACATGCATATATGGGTACAGGACATCAAAAAAACGTAGACAAAATGAGAAACATAAAAAACAAAAACATAGAAAACGAATTTTTTTTCAAACAACAAAAAAAACAGACAGAAAAACAAAACAAGCATCATAAAGAACATTCTCTTCATCAGTTGTCCCCTGTTTTTATCTACTCCACATTTCGAAGGTAAGGACAAGACGTGACTTCGTTAACAGTCCTACTTGCAAAGCAAATGAAATAAAATTTTGGATTTTTTGCAGAGGGTGAAAGTCATAACAAAAACAGGACAGTGAGAACAAAACAGTAAAATATATATCCATATATATATAATACAAAGAATATGTATGCATGTATACCCACATATATGTACATACTTACATCTACATGTGTATATAGATGCATATCAGGATACAGGACGTTGGTAAAATGAACTACAGACAACGGAATGAACACATAGGAAAACAGATAGCCACTTGGAATTAATCCTTCGTCAGCTGCCTCTATTCTAACTAGACATTTCAAAGATAAAGCAGGATGCAAGAAGAAAATGGAGGAAAAATAAGAGGAAGAAGCTGGTCGTTTGTGCTAGTAAACCATTAATTTAATTGTTTAATAAAGGAAAGTGGTAGTAATAGTACATTTACGATCGTTTATGTTTACCAGTTGCAGTTGTAGACATCATCAGAATGCAAGGTCATATGTAGAGGTAAGAAGAGCAAAAGACATGGGGATACATTGGTAATGATAACAAAGACAAAGAATAGTGAGTCTTACTTAATAGTAGATTTCTTAGTTGATAATTCTGCTGTGAAGTTGCTGTAGGATGGAGGCTATTATGATGTGTAGTCCCAAGTTTATGCGCTTACTTAAACTGGGGGCTACAGATCATAAAAACCTCCATCTACATCCACTTCGCAGCAGAATTATCAACTAAGAAATCTACTATAAAGTAAGACTCACTATTCTTTGTCTTTGTTCTCATTACCAATGTATCCCCATGTCTTTCGCTCTTCTTACCTCTACATATGACCTTGCATTCTGATGATGTCTACCACTACAACTCGTAAACAGAAACAATCATAAATGTACTATTATTACCACTTTTCTTTATTAATTAATTAAATTAATGGCTTACTAGCGCAAACGACCAGCTTCTTCCTGTTATTTTTCCTCCATTTTCTTCTTGCATATAATTTAAACTATGGTTTACCCACTGAATTACCTCCTACCATATAGCTAAAACCAAAATCCTAATAAGTAGGAAGGTAGATAAAACACAAACCCCTTCAGGTAGATGGCCCTGCTCAGTATGTAG
>NC_068982.1:99728664-99741038 GCF_001194135.2 Octopus bimaculoides
TATATATATATATATATATTAGTCAAAGGAGAAAGGGGTAACACCACGATTTTCTGTAAACCAGTCATATGCAAACTACAGCCCATGGGACTTTTTCAATGAAAACTTACCTTGAATTTTTTTAATAAGGCTGCCTGCCTGTTGATAACCCATGTCTCATGCAGCTTACTTTGCAAAAAAGGTTGCCCAGCATGTGGTGGCACAATATTAAGTCTGCAGGGACCGAGTTCTATAAAGTTCAGAACTGTAGAATGCTGAAATCTTAACTAAACCCAGCCAGTGGTTTTGACAAAAGAGCAATGCTAAATAGAATATATAAATATATATTTTTCTATTTCAAGAAAGAGATTTAATCAAATGGCTTTGAAATTGTAATCAGCTAAAATGTTAATTAATTTGTTAGACTGCTATTTTCCTTTCTGCTTTTTACATCAGTGTTTCTATGGTTGCAAAGAATTTTTATTTACTTATTTTTGATTAATATATTTTTACATCAAGATAGCATTCTCTTCTCAAACCACACAACCTGAAATATGCATGTAATCTTTCTTGACAGTCTAACTGGAGTTAGCAGAGTTATGTGCCTTGTCCAGGAATATAATAGTTTCAAATTTTTGCACAAGACCAGCAATTTTAGGAGGAAGGAATTAATTGTTTACACAACCAGTATTTGACTGGTAATTTTAACTCAGAACATAAAGAACCATCAGGAATATAATATCTTCGTATGATCTGAATTTTAATTGTGACTATATTGGTTATATGGTTAAGGTCCTTGCTTTGCAACCTTGTGGCTTGGGGTTCAATCTCACTGTATGGTACCTTGGACAAGTGTTTTCTTTACTGCTCCAGACCAATCAATGCATTGTGAATGAATTTAGTAGATAAAAACTGCAGAAGTCCATCGTGTGTATGTGTTTGCATTTACCCCACCCTGCCTCTACTGCTTCACAACTAGCGTTGGTTTGTTTATGTTCCCATAAGAGTGGTTTGGCAAGATAAAACTAATAGAATAAGTACCAGGCTTAAATAAGTACTGGAGTTGAATTGTTCAACTAATCCTTCAAAGTGGTATCCCAGCATTGCCGCAGTCCAATGACTGAAACAAGTAAAAGAGGAAATGCTAGTGTCTTGAGTGCCTTTGATATAGAGTCACTCTGTTGCAAATATTCAAGCCAGGTCTCTGGTTTAAGGTCAACTTCTTCTATTCCTTCAGTCAGTCTTTGAGGCCTTGGAAAGGTTCCAGGTGCTGTCTTCCTCCTTCTGATGAAGCCTCTGAGAAAAAAAATATGGTCAGTTGACTAGCACTGCTGCATCACAGCCATTGTGATTTATGGAAGAATAAAAATGATTTCTAACATTTTGAGGAAAGAGACAGTCGAACAGATTATAGCCAAGGCATTAAACACTCAAAGCTACTCTACAATACGTGTCCCCTTCTTGCTGCCCTACAATGAGCACTCCCATTCTCCCAGCCCTATAATGTGCATTCCCTTCTACCAACACTACAATATGTGCCCCCATTTCACTACCTTATAATTGCACCCACTTCACTCAGTTCCCCTGTGTGTGCTCCTCCCAGCCATACAATGTGTGACCCCTTTTCCCAGCCCTACAATATGTTCTGCTTCTCTCAGCCCTACATTTTGTACCCCTTCTCAGTTTTTTTACTACAATTTCTTCCAACCATCACTCTATTTTACAGCAGCTTAAAAATGAACCTCCAAAACTATAATTAACTTACAAGAAATTTACATTTCTATGCTTATATGTATCACCAAGTAAATCTGTTATCAGGTAAAATTTTTAACATTTCAGGTGAAATCATGACATCACATGGCCCTCCTATCTACCTGACATTGCACTTTTGTCTGATATCTTCCTCTGTCCCAGAAATAACTTCACCTGCTCTTCAACTAAAATTTTAGCTTCCATATTTTTATTTAGGTCAAGAATTTTTATCTTAAATTATTCAGTGTGCTTGGCACCACAGGATTTTAGCACCCAAGGTAATCACCTACTTTCTCTAGTGCTTAGTGCCAGCCTTAACACCAACACTTGAGTAGTGCTTATTTCAGTAACATCAAATTCACAAAATCCAAAGTAAAGCTACAAAAATTTGAACATACAATGTAAACAAAATATAACTAAATACTGTAAGGAAAATACATCTTCTCAAAATAGTCACAACAGCAGTGTCACATTGGTGAGTTTTAGGATTAGCAGATATCCATCTTCCTATCCAATAAATCTTGTTAACTCAGGGTTTATGTACCCTATATGCTGAGGCTTGGTCTGTAAGTAAAAACATTTTTTTCTGCCAAAATTTAAAGATATTACATGTGAGAGGTGTTGGTTATTTTAATCCATCAATGTTGGAGAGTTATTAATGATTATAGCCCCCCCCCCCACCAAAAAAAAGAATAATATCTATTTACATGCCAAGATTTTGGATTGCATTCAATGAAAATGAGCCATCAAACCTTCACTTACAGACATTTATCGGTTACTTGACTTACCCATATTCAGATTATGTTCTCCAAATCTCTATTTTATTTTCACAACTACATTTTATAAACCATATACTATCCCTTCCTAAACTCACTTGGCTCATCAATCCCTGCTCCCACCTCCACAACCATGTCACACATTTTCTCTACATTAATCACTTTTTTTTTTAACCCTTTAGGCATATGAATTAATGTTTGACCATGTCACCTTGACTTCAAAAACAGAATTATTATAATATAAATAAAGTTCTTGAAATTAATATGTTGAAATTGAATTTTTATATATATTTTTTTTTAATGAAACAATCAGAATCATTTAAAGAGTTATCCCTTCTTTTTAGTCTAACATCATTTTGCTGATAGTAAGAAGATAAAATGTAAAACTTAAATTATTTTTCCATTCAAAATGCTATTTTAATATAAAATTTATTCAATTTAAGTACAAAGTGTCTTTGAAAGAATTAGAAAATTATAAACTTTACCTTTGTTTTCACTTTCAGAAAAATAGATGCTATTTTATCTTTTTTAATTGGGTAAATCATTGATATTTAGGTTGTTGCTCCCAACAAAGATTTAATAAATAATATTTTAGTATTGTTTAACTAAAAGTGTTCATTTAGAAATATTTCATTCCTTATTCTGCAAACTGTGTATATACATTGTATAATCCTTACATTTACTTAGACGACTTCTCTGTAAACAATGTTCCTAACCAAGGTTCTACATTTACCATTATGACATGTTTTTTTGATTGATTTCTAGCAGGTTGAGTAACCTCATAAAAAGTCTCACATTTGTGTATATGTATATGTCAGTAAAATCTTTGACAGATGATGAATGCCAAAAGACAATAATTTTGTCTATGATATTAATGCAACATTTTAGTGAAATATCTTAGCCAAATCTTCCTCATACATAAACAAAGTGGTAAATGATAAGTTTCAACGATAAGGAATGTTTGTATGACTTCTTTTGTATGTCACAATTCTTGTATATCAATAAATATTGAAGTGGAAAATAGTATAATTACCTTACAAACTGCAGAATTGCTTTGCCAACAGAAAGTGTTGAAAATAGTTTACCCATCTCAAAAATAGCTAGTTTCAAATGGTAGAAAGAAATGTATGCAATAAATTGAAATAAGTTTATAGCAGAGTTAACTATTTAACTGACACTGACTAAAGTTTTAAAAAATATATCACTATTTTTAATACCTTTCTCTTGTTTCTTCCAGACTCTATTAACCTGTCCAGTCATCTTAATATCCCAACTAGAAAAGCATGGAGAGACTATGTTTACTGGGCTATTCAGATATGCTATTAATTTTCTTAGCATACCTGAATACTCCAAAATACTCACAGTTTTCCTTAATCACATTTTTCTGATTCCGCAGCAATCCATGTCAACAACCACTTTGCTAAATTTGATATAATCACATTTGATCTTATTCAGAATAAACTTACTCAACAGGCTGCATAGTTTGAAGATCAAGAACCCCCTCCAGATCAAGTCACTACTTCTCCATATTGAGAGGTCACAGCTCTGGTACTACAAACACATGATTAAAATGACACAAGAAAAAAATTGCAAGACAGATTCTTTAAGCTGAGCCAAAGGACAAGAGAAATAGTTGTAGACCAAGAATGAGATGGTTGGATAATATCTATAGTCTCAGCAGATCATGCTTGGAAATTCAGCCAGAAACGGTAATAATGATTACATCTGATAAGACCCTTTGGAGAAGGTGCCTGAGGACTTTACACCCACAGACCTCCCAGGAGATGGATGGTTTGACATTTGATCTCTTTTTAGTCTGAAAGTTCATTTTTGTTTGCTTCCATTTTTCTTATGACATGAATGATTCTGGAAAAGAAGTAATCATTAATTAATCATGTTTGTCCTGACTCTCTGCACTTAGTTCAAATCTTGCTGTCTTCAACTTAGCCTTTCATCCTTTCAGGATCAATCCAAAGCAGTGGATTAGAAAAACAGTTGGATCAGACATCTTGAGGTATTTCTTACAACTCCTTACTTCATGAGTTCAAATCCCACCACTTACACTTGACATACTGGATGCTTTTAGCAGAGTTTATCTATTGTAAACATTTAAACCAAGTTTTCAGTTTGAAGACACTCTTCTCTCTATTATTATTCATATCAGTCTCAGAAACCCTATAAAAGGCTATAGGCAATACCTTCCCTCCTGACTGAAAAATGATTGGAGTATTCATAGCTGGAGGATCTAATTGCCAACCATAAAATATAGATACAGACATGGCTGTGTGGTAAGAACTTTGCTTCTCCACCACATGGTTTCAGGTTCAGTCCTTGTGCATGACAATTTAGTCAAGTGACTTTCACTATAGACCTGGGCTGGATTTGGTAAGCAGAAACTTAAAGAAGCACATCGTGTGGGGGGGGGGATGCATATATGCATGCATCCATGCATGTGTGTGCATATGTGCATGCATGTGTGTGTGTGTGTGTGTGTATGCAAGTGTGATTGTTTGTGTCTCCTTGCATTGATACTGGGTGTGTGGTTGTTTCAAATGAATGTCATTCATTTCCAACATTAAGCAAAAACATGTTTGGCTAAGAGGAAAAATATAACTTCTTTGGAAGCAAGTAAGGTTTGATGACAGAAAGAGTATCCAACCTTTGAAAGTCTGCTTCAAAAACCTATGTCCAACCCATGCAAATATAGAACACCAGACATTAAAACATTGATGATAATGATGATTACGATGATGTAATATATGCAATAAGTTTCTGATTCTCATTTCAATTGGTGAAAGAATGTAATGTAAAATTGCATGATGAATTTCATAAAGTAATGCTTCAACCAAAGCCTAAACTCACCTTTACATAAAGCAACATTCACATCCAGCAATTTAAACCACGTGAGAAGTGTTTGAGCAGACTTAAGATTAAGGCGTTCTGTATCAAGGACTATACATTGCATTCCTGTTTTTTATTATTTTTTTGGAAGTTATTATTTTATTGTAGATGTGTACTTAACAGTGTAATTTTGTTACTGTATGATCTGATTTTACGTCTCAGCAAAGTTGTCTCTGTTGTTTTACACTTCTGGTATCAATAAGACAAGTGGCTGTTATAATATAGAAACAGTTCAAATGACAATTTTGTAGCTTTATAAATCAGACGAAAATTCAATATCTCAATATCCCAACTAAGAAAATGCATGATAATGTGTGTGTGAGAGAGAGAGAGAGAGAGAGAGAGAGAGAGAGAGAGAATGCAAGTGTGATTGTTTGTCTCCTTGCCTTGATACTCTGTGTGTGGTTGTTGCAAATGAATGTCATTCATTTCCAACATTAAGCAAAAACATGATTGGCTAAGAGGAAGGAGGCCTTTACATGGACAATCAACATGCTAGAAAGTTACATTCAAATACCTTTTAAAATAATAATAAAAACAGGAATGATATGGTATGCAATGTTTCGGCCTTGAACGCCTTAATCTAAGCCTGCTCAAATACTTCTCACGCGGTTTAAAACACTACACATGAAAATAATATTACTCACTGACCAAGGTCATTTTTAGCTCTCATGGCAATGATATTTCTTACCGGCTATTAACTATGTTAATACCAACTTAACCAAGAGAATTTGAGTTTATCTAAACGCAGAAAAAGAAAACGAAAAAAGGGAGCAAGGTAGACAACTCTTGCCATACCTTAGAATATGTCAATTCTGAAATGACGAACAATATTTAAAACCCTTTTGTTATTATATTTCTGTTGAAAATATCATGCCTTTATTTAAATTAATTTCAAAACTAATTCCAAATTTAGTGAAACAGCTATCACAATGAAGCTGATACTTATAACATAAATAAACATGATATCTTAACAGAAGGTTTCAATTTATACTACTTAAAAATTAGAAATCTGTTTCATAGAACTTGGGGCAATCGAAGATAGTTTGGTTTCAAAAGAGTTAGCTAACAACATAATCCAACCTTGCTCACTTTTATTAATGCCTAAACTAAAAATAATCACAAAATTTCCCTTGTACGTTTGAATAGATTGCTTTAACCCTTCAGCTAATGCTTATTCATTCACATTCATCATTATCATCATCGTTTAACGTCCGCTTTCTATGCTGGTATGGGTTGGACGATTTGACACGGAGCTGGCTTGCAAGGAGCTGTCCAGACTCCAGCTGTCTGATGAGACATAGCTTCTACAGCTAGTTGCCCTCCTTCATTCCAACCGCTTAACAGTGTGCTGGGTGCTTTTTACATGTTGCTAGAACAGGTGTATTAACGAAGTACTGGCTTGGGTGCTTTTCACATTGTTTTGAGTTAGCCATGCGTTATCTCAAAACTTCAAGAATTCAATGATGTGATTGTAAGTTTTTAGAATGATATCGTTGGGTAGGTGTGAGACTAGATCTAGCTGGTTTGAACACAAAACATGTAGAATATTTGAGTCGGATATGGCTGGTTTAAACACTAAAAGGTTAAAAGATATCTTTGTCATTCAGAATTGTTGCAGAATTGAAGATAGGTCGAATTGAGCTTTTAAAAAATGCTCAGATAGGAAAAAAAATGGGAACAATTCCTGGTAAGAATGTGCTTAGTTTCAAAATACTGATCTAATTAATATAATTACTCTCTCTTTTACTTGTTTCAGTCATTTGACTGTGGCCATGCTGGAGCACCGCCTTTAGTCAAGCAAATCGACCCCAGGACTTATTCTCTGTAAGCCTGGTACTTATTCTATCGGTCTCTTTTGACCGAACCGCTAAGTTACAGGGACGTAAACACACCAGCATCGGTTATCAAGTGATGTTGGGGGGACAAACACAGACACACAAACATATACACACATATATATATACATATATACGACGGCCTTCTTTCAGTTTTCCGTCTACCAAATCCACTCACAAGGCTTTGGTTGGCCCGAGGCTATAGTAGAAGACACTTGCCCAAGATGCCACAGAGTGGGACTGAACTCAGAACCATGTGGTTGGTAAGCAAGCTACTCTGATTTATTTTCTTAATCTTTTATATTTTACTTGTTTCAGTCATTAGAGTGCAGCCATGCAAGAGCAATGCCTTGAGGGTTTAGTCAAACAAATCAACCCAAGTACTTCTTAGTCTTTTAAGTCCACACTGATTCTATCAGTTTGTTTTGCTGGACTGTCAAATTACAAGGACGTAAACAAACCAACGCCAGTTGTCAGTGCGGGTTGAACAAATACACACGAACACACATACAAGAGGCTTCCACACAGTTTCTTTCAACCAAATCCACTCGTAAGGCATTGACTGGCCCAAAGCTATACAAGCCAATGAGTCACACAGTGGAACTGAACCCATAAAGCAGGTTTCTTCACTATACAGTCATGCCTGTGCCTAATCATTTACTTTTTCCAATGATCATTGCAGCGCTCGGTAGGCATTCACTATTCTTAGTTTTTCTAAGGATCTAGAAAATATCTAAGAAAGTTGTTGTTGTTGTTGGCACTCCGTCGCTTACGACGTCAAGGGTTCCAGTTGATCTGATCAACGGAACAGCCTGCTTGTGAAATTAACATGCAAGTGGCTGAGCACTCCACAGATACGTGTACCCTTAACGTAGTTCTCGGGGATATTTAGCGTGACACAGTGTGACAAGGCTGACCCTTTGAAGTACAGGCACAACAGAAACAGGAAGTAAGAGTGTGAGAAAGTTGTGGTGAAAGAGTACAGCAGGGTTCGCCACCATCCCCTGCCGGAGCCTCGTGGAGCTTCAGGTGTTTCACTCAATAAACACTCACAACGCTCGGTCTGGGAATCGAAACCGCGCTCCTATGACCGAGAGTCCGCTACCCTAATCACTGGGCCATTGCGCCATCTGAGCAAATAACTTAGCCTAAAATCTCCTTGAAAACATGTGACCCTATCTAAAATTTCAATTCCTGTAGCCTGCTGCTTAGAACATTTACACACGTTCATTTTTATATATTAAGATTTCACAGAACAGAGCTATAAAAATTTTATGATTTTTTTTTTTTTTTTTTGTGTGTGTATAACTTTTATATATGATTGAATATACTCAAAATCGTCATCATTTAACATCCACTTCTCCATGCTTGCCATAGGTCAGACAATTTCTTGGGGCAGATTTTCAACCACTGGATGCCATTCCTATTACCAACTTCACTTGTATGATGATATTGCTAATTTACAACCATAATGTGATGTCTAGGCAAAGATATGCACACACACACACATGTAAATATACATATCACAGGCTCTTATCAGTTTCCATCCACTAAATCCACTCATAAAGCTTTGGTCAGCCCAGAGCTAAAGTAGAAGGCACCACACAATGGGAGTGAACCCTCAACTACATGGTTGGGAAGCAAGTTTCTAAACCACACAGCCACAGCTGTGCTGTTATTTTCTATTATTTCCATTAACTGTTTTCAATTTCTGTTTGTAATATTCTTTTTCATTGGTGTATTTTCAATACCATTTCAGAAGTGGGGTCACATGTTCCCTTTCTTTTGTTGGGTGTTTTCTGCTATAAGAGTGGTTATTTGCAAATATCAATTTAACAAAAAAAAAAAAAAAAAAGTAGATAATGTTCTTAGCAAGCTTTTAAAATGTTCAATTATTGAGAATAGACAGCAAACAGTATGCTGCCTTGAGCATGTAATAAGAATAAAAGTTGTACATTGGATGAATAAATGTTGTGAATTAAAGTTGAAGATTGCATATTATGAAGATATATCAAAAGAAAATGTTGAAATATAAGCATTTAGATGTTTTAAAAAGACACAAGATCAAAGCACATGTAACAATGCCATATTGCAAATCCTAACGAATACCAAAATAAACAGTGAAGACTTTTAATCAACAACAATGACCAGAAGTATTAGATGTGCAACAGCTATCATTTTTTAAATCTACTTTCTTCATTCCAAGTAAAAACACACACCACCACCTTTCATAATTGATAGGTTAATATTAAAAGTTACACTTCGGACTAAATTTATATACTTGTTAATGTTTTCAGAGATTACATCGTCCCCAGTGTTCAACTGGCACTTATTTTATCATTCAGAGTTGATGATAAATAAGTACCAGTTGAACACGGGGTTGATGTAATCGACTTATCCCCTGCCCCGAAATGGCTGGCCTTATGCCAAAATTTGGAATCAATATTTTTAGCAGAACTATTCAATTTATGTTATGACTACTCCATGTATGCCAGACCTAGGGACAATAAGTGGAACTAAGAATATAACAAATTAAGGAGAAATCTTCATTTCTGAAAGATAAAAATAAAAATAGAATAAACAAATAAAATAATAAAGATTTAAATTAAAGCAAACAAATAAAAAAAGCAAAACTCAAGACACTTTGGGTGAAGTTTAATTTAAAATTTATTTTTAAAGGCAAAATGGACAGTTGGCCTTTGTATATTGTTTGAAACACACAATAGAACACATTTGTACAGTTTTTGAAAGGACGCTGCTGGCATTTAAAATAGAAAGAAATATCAAAGCATTCTCAGCAAATAAACAATTGAATTTTAATTGGGCTCTACTGAGTCACTGACAAAATTAGCAATCGTAACAGTGCAAAAGTATAGTTTGTGGAGAGGACATGCAGAAGAGAGGAAGAGAGTGAAAAGAGAGAGAGAAGTTAAGCCAGTGGATCGAATCAGAGAAACAATATGGCATTTTGTTGGAGGCAGCCAAAACAGATACACATGCACACATAGAGGTGAAGGGTTCAAATCTGAAGACATTAGGGGTGAGAAAAAAAAAAAAAAGACAGAAAAGAAATGAAAGAAACATTTTTTTTTTCTAAAGCCAACATTTTAGATCAATTGGAAAAAAAAAAAATAACCCACAAATAACACTAATGAAATATTTGACAAATTCAGGAAAAAATTTTTAAATAATTCCTTATAAAGAGTTTTTATAAAAAAAATATATAAGTCAAATGTTCAGAGTTTCAGGAATGTAGAGTAGGGATTAGTCAGAAGGTTTCAAAAACCAACTTAGCAGCTAGCAAAGGTACATGACGCCAAACTATTTCATTACATAAGTACTATGGCAAAAGAGAATCCTAATAATTAAAAAGAATTTGCCAGATTTTTTCAATAAAAAAAAAATCTTCAATTTACATTTTAGAAATTAGTAATAAGAAATTAGTAGAAATATAGTAATTGATCACAAAAAATAAATAAATAAGTAAACCAGAAAGTGTGAAAATAAAAGATATATAAGTAGTGTGAAAATAGCATGTTCCTAATTCTATATTCTAATCCAGAAGCTCAATTCAAAACACTAATTAATACAAAGAATGATAATTGCAAGATTCATTAAAATCAAAGCTAATGAAATATCAAACTGATTTTCTTAATTTATAGCATTTGAAAGACTCATCTAATTAGGCAATGAAAACAAAATATTTATTGGAACAAATTTTCTCTTTTAGTATACTTTGGTTGTATTACAGATCGGAAACATAATTTGGAAGTGTTGACTTAATATTGTCTTTTCTCAATATTTATTTCAATAAAATAAAATGTTTAGTTAGTTTAACAGTCATTATTAGTACAGTCAGATTATGAAACAACACAATTCTCAACAGCTTATTTATCATTCATAATACTATATTATCCACTGAGTTCTATTCAACAGTAGAGGTTTAGCGTTCAGAAAAGGGAGAGAATTCAAAGCCTTACAATAAGAAACTTGACGTGAAAACTTTTTGCCTATTCTATTTCCTCTTGCTCAATACTAAATTATTTGGAAGGCTTGACTGAATAATTGTTTAAAGAAAAATTAATTAATTAATAATCAAGTTTCCTTTCTTTCAAATCTAACTTGTGAATTTATTACATTTATTCCCCAGTAATTACATAAATTGTTTTATAAGTAAAGCACATTGATTAAGTTATCTTGTAGCTAATTGGTTGTGTATTTGTATTTTGTCACAAGAGCTGTGTTGTTGTTAGCAAATCACTTGACAGTACATGCCTCAATCTAGGAATGGAGAGACACGTGTTAGGTTCTTATAGTCCTAGAAACATCTAGTCAAAGGTACTAATAACATAAAAATATTAAAAGATGAAGTTCAATTCAAGATGCTTCATGGAATCAAAATACTAAAGGTAAATGTGATGTTACTGATATACATATAAACAGCAAACCTAAATGATCTGCCCCATTAAAAAAATAAAATTCAATATTCACATATAAATATATATCAAAGATAAAAATGACAATTTATCCATATTAGGTGATTGAACAAAACAGTACGAAAATTAACTGAGGCATCATAGTTATAAGCATAATAGTCTCAAACTTCTGAAGATGTTTAGTTAAAAATGAAACATTAGAGAAAACTTCATTTTGTAATGTTTCTTTTTTATTTTTAAAATTTTTTTTACATATTTTCTCAAGTTAAAAAGACAAATATGTGTCTTATTTAAAAATCTACTAGAAAGAAAATAAACATTCCTCTCAATAGATGTCAAGATGTTTCATTCCATACTTACTAATGTGGGATGAAATTAGAAAAAGAACAATGCATCAACAAGACTTTAGAAGTAGAATATACAAGTGAGACCAACTGCTTAAGGTTTTACATTCTGTGATAAATTACATGATATTATCAACAGAAAGAAACAGCATCCATGTAGTAGTTACAAGATCACACTAAAATACAAACATTAGTAGCTAGAGGCTAAATCCAAAGAAAAATTAGATACATATAATACAGCCTGTAGTAAACAACCTCTTTGAACAATCATTACATATACATACATATACACACGCACACATAGACACACACACACATATACATATATATTTTATATATATATATATA
>NC_068982.1:99742024-99751815 GCF_001194135.2 Octopus bimaculoides
AAAAAAAAAAAAAAAAAAAAAAAAAATTACATTTTCAACACAGAGAAGCTGACTGCATTCGAAAGCAGATCATTACTTTCTGCCATTGCTAATGATTACTAATTTAGATGATTATTTCATCTGAATGTTTGTGAGCAGCAATGACTGGAGAGAGAGAGACAGAACAGAGAAAGAGTGTATGCATGTATGTGTATGAGAGAGAGAGAGAGAGAGAGAGAGAGAGAGAGAAAGAGAGAGAGAGAGAGAGAGAATTCTGATATTTATATATAGAGCTATTCAAATTTCAATAAGCTACTTGCAGTGGGCTTGAAAGACTGTATGGAAAAGGTTAAATCAAGAAGCAGTGTTATTTGTAGTAGTGGTAATAGTAGTAGTAGTAATAACAGTTCAAAGTAAAGACCTAGTTGCTGCTATATGTGACCATTGGTATATTAAATAGAATTATACCAAAACATCAAAACCACATATGGTTTTAACTATCTAGAAAAGTTCATTTTGAACCACTTGTCCATCACCTTACTGATCAAATGAAATCATTGTTGTCGTAGATGTATGTTTGTTGTGTGTGTGTGTGTGTGTGTGTGTGTATGTGTGTGTGTGTGCGTGTATCTGTGCGTTGTGTCTGCATGTGTGTTTAATAATGAAATATTATTGATTGCATAAGTGGACATGTTGTATTTATACATAGTTGCACATAGCAAATTTAATACAAGTGGTGTCTTCGCTTCAAGTCATTACGTTTCCATTCAGCAAGTCGGTAAAATTCTTCCTGACTCATCTTAAACAATTCATGAAAATCCTCTTTGGCGAGATATATCTGAAATAATAATAATAATAATGATGATGGTTGATGATTTAAAATTTTGACCACAAGGCCAGCAATTTCGGGGGAGGGGATAAATCGGTTACATCAAGCCCAGTGGTATTTATTTTATCAACCCCAAAAGGATGAAAGGTAAAGTTGACCTCAGCAAAATTTGAACTCAGAACTTAGAGACAGATGAAATGCTGATAAGCATCTTGCCCCCCTGTTAATGATTCTGCCAGCTCATCGTCTTAACAATAATAAGAAATAATAATAATAATAGGAAGAAACATTTAACCACATTGTTTCTGGTTTCCCAGTGTTAGCCAAAGAGAATGTATTTAGAGATATGACACACCAAGGATCTAGTTCAAAACGGGGGCGCCAGTATTTTCTTAACGAAACACTTTGAAACTTGGGACACTGGTAGAATGTGTCATATAAAACATCTTTTTCTCTTAGTCTTCTTAAGAAAAATTATTATATTGCAACTTATTTCATGTTAAAGTTGTCGTATTTCTGTAATTTCAACCAATGACTGACGTCCGTTCAGCTGAATACAGTAAGTGCTGACTACGTAAATAAACGATTCTCAAACGATTCTGGCGGTGATAAAATTATTATTTCCTTGTCAAAAAATGGCTGAAGCATATTGGCAGTAGCTAATAAACCTTTCTATTATAGGCACAAGGCCTGGTTTTTGAGGGAAGGGTTAGGGTTAGGGCAAATGTTGTACACATACAGTTCAGGCAGATGTTAACGAAATTATATTAAAAATAAAACGAAGGAAAACGAACACACGTGTGTTGCCTCTCTGCAAAATGTCAGAAGTAATGGAGATTAAATACGCTTTACACCGCTTAAACTGCCAAAGGAGTAACTGTAAACAGCTGAATACTTGTCAGTGATTGGTTGAAATTATCGAAATAAGACAATTTTTTACATGAAATAACTTCGAATACAAAAATTTTTTTCTGTTCTATAACACAAAATAGATAAGTATACGAAGTTTGAAAGTCTTTTGGTACCAAAAACACTACATAAAACATGAATGAAAACTGGTGCCCCTGTTTTGAACTAGATCCCACACCAATCAAAAGAGTTTTAATAAGTGGCCATTTACTCTGACCACTAAATAAATGTTGCTGTATATTGAAGTAATCCAGCTTCTGGGAATATTTGAAATCAGCTGTCAGCTAATAATGGTGAACCCCATTAAAAGCCTTTAAATGAACTGAATTAATCAGAGCTTCACAATCAGCAGCTTGTTACCTGCCCTATCTATGTTGTATCACATGAGTTTGTCATGGACAGATCTACTCAGGATCATGGCTAACTATAATTGCAAAATTACTTTTCATTTATTCCTCTTATAATGGTCAGTATGATTTACAAATTCAGATATTTGCATCAAACATGTTTCATATATTGTCAACAAAATATGTTGGCAAAATTGATTGGTGATGTAATTAGACAGTTAATTTGGTATTGGAATCCCTTGAAAAACATGCCTATCATAACTTCAAACATGTCATGAAATTTGCCAGGATATCACAGCGATAGACACAGGTTAAAGAGGACAGTATCATTAAAGAACAGAAATATTTACCTCCAAACAGTTTCTATCGACATCTTTGGGTAAGTCAAAGTTGGTAATCTTCAGGCGTTCATAAGGATACACCTATAGAAGAAGCATAAGTAGAAAAAAGTCTAAGGAAAAATTTGTTATAGAAAACAAATATACAAACAGTCAATGTAAAAAGGTTTATTACAACATGTGAAAGATGACCTGCACCTTTCATTGTCACTACACACAATGAAAAGTTTATCACAATAAGTTGCTAATTAACACATGATGACTAAGTGTGGTAAAGCCCAAGATATTGATTAGTCAAGATTTTTAGTTAAATTGAATACATTAAAGGAATTAAATTAACTGGCAATCAAACCTGCATCACAGATTTGGTACCCTGGCGTAGGTTTACCACTACTCTAGAATTTTTGCATTTTTGCTTTTTTTTTGTTATTGTTCCTTGGCTTCTGGTTGAATTAAGCAGATTTATGATTAGAGATATTCTAGTCATGTCAATCCCATCCCTTTTTGGGTCACAGTGCATCCAGAACCACAACATCCAATGTATCTTTCTTCTCTAAGAAGAGAGGATGTACAGAATTTGAGAGAGATATGGCTGCTACTTCTAGCATATCAAGCTCTTATTGATTCCTTTGTCTTTGCATAAAGGGGAAGCATTTCTCCAGAGTAACTGTCATATAAAGATAATGGACGATGTCTATTTTTAGTAGTTTACTACTGGTTTCAGTAGCTTCTCTGATTTTCTCCCTTTTTTGATAAGTATATTTTTCCTCTTTGTTTTTATCAATATCTTATATCTCCATTTACTTTTAGTTTGTATTTTCATTAATCTATTTAGCTTTTTACCATTCCTCTATGAAGCACTACCACACAAGACTGCACCAGTCAGCCAGTCCTCAAACATGCAATATCACAAGAATGGTACTATGTTTACATTCATCTTGAAGGAAGTGAGGAGCTCTCTAATGTAAGGAAAAAAAAAACTCTAATTTATTCTACCATTCATTTCCATACTGTAATGGAATCATAACAAGAATGAATTTTTGACTTAGAAAATTTTCAACAGGATGGTATGGTAAGAGTTAAATGCCATCTAATATTCTGTTTCTCAATTCCATCAGATTATACTTAATGCATTTTGTTCCAAATATACACCAACCATGCACATGGTGTTGTATGGCATAATTTTTTTGTTTTCCCTGCAGTTATAAATTTTATCTGATACTTGTATACTGAGTACCAGGTTTAGTTTTAGTATGTGGATGTATTCTATTTCTTCACAGTTATTTCTATGATTTTTTAAGAGTCAATAGAATATTATAGAGATAACAGCACATTAGGTCACTTTATTAAAACATATGTTGGTTTCTCTTGAGTTCTTTGATAAAACAACTTGTGAAATGCGCCATGGTCAATTCTTGAGAATAGTTCAGTTGGGAGCATCTACTAACCCTTTACAAGTTTCAAAAACGCATACATACAGAAAGGGAAACTTGTTATACAAAAAGTGGACTACAAAATAAGTGTAAGAGGAACTTGTTACGGAATATATTAAAATAGTAGAACTGATATTTAAAAGAAATAAAGACAGAATCAAAATTAACCATTTAAGATTACAGAGTAATTAGAAAACAAGAACAAAGCAGAAAAAATAAATTTCAACTCAGTACATTGAGTCCTATAGTTTGGTGTAAGATTTTCATACATATTTCCTTCAATACATTTTAAGAAGTACACTTACAGGTGGCTCAGATTCTGTATGCCAAGTGTTGCGTTGGTAGGTCATCAGAGATACAGCTGGCCCATCATAAACACCAGGTTCCCCAGCTCTAGAATAACTTGATCGCTGAAAAATAAGTTGAAATGTCATTACAGCTTCTGAAAGACTTTACACAAGTAAATAACAAACAATTATACACCTAATTCCTCTTACCCCTCCTCCTCCTCATTATTACTATTATTATTATTAAGATGGCGAGCTGGCAGAATTGTTAGCACACTGTGCAAAATGCTGAGCAGCATTTCGTCCATCTGCCAAGGTCAACTTTGCCTTTCTTCCTTTTGGGGTCAATAAAATAAGTACCAGTGAAACACTGGGGTCGATGTAATCAGTTTACTCCCTCCTCCACACTTTCAAACCTTGTGCCTATAGTAGAAAGGATTATTATTATTATTATTATTATTATTATTATTATTAAGGCTGCAAGCTGGCAGAATTGTCAGCATGCAGGGCAAAATGTTTAGTGGTATTTCATCTGTCTTTACATTCTGAGTTCAAATTCTGCCGAGGTTGACTTTGCCTTTTATCCTTTCAGGGTCAATGAAATAGGTACCAGTTACACACAGGTCGATGTAATTGACTTTCCCCCTCCCACAAAATTTCAGGCCTTGTGTCTTTAGTAGAAAGAATTACTACTACTACTATTACTATTAATATTATTATTATTAAGGAGGTGAGCTGGCAGAATTGTTAGCACATCAGACATATTACTTAGAAGTATTTTTTCCAGCTCTTTAGATCCTGCGATCAAATCCCACCAAAGTCAACTTTGCCTTTTCAGCCGTTCAGGGTTGTTAAAAATAAAGTACCAGTCAAGCTAAAAAATTACTAGCCTTGTACTAAAACTTGAAACAAGGCAAAATCGTTAGCACATCAGGCAAAATGTTTAACATTTCATTTGTCTTTACGTTCTGAGTTCAAATTCCACCACAGTCAACTTCGCTTTCATCCTTTTGAGGGAGATAAAATAAGTACCAGTTTGAACACTGGGCTCAATGTAAACAACTTATCCACCCCCACCACCAAATTACTGGCCTAGTACCAAAATTTGAAATAATTATTATGATTGTTATTATTATTATTATTATTATTATTATTATTATTATTATTATTATCATCATTATGATTATCATTATCATCATCATCATAATACCCTCCTTGACAAACTGACTAAACAGCAATTAATTTTCTCACTTAACATTTATAATACTCTCATTTGGCAAGAGTTTTGATGTGAAAATGTGTGAAAAAATATTGTGATTGTCCAAAGTATGTTTGTGAGTCATTCTATTTTCTTTATTATCTCTTCTATATCATCATCATCACCATCATTATTTAATGTCCGTTGTCCATGCTAGCATGGGCTGGATAGCTGTGCTGTGAAAGTTGTATGTGAACTGTACACAGCTCTTAGTATTTTTGTCTAGAGTATATGCTTATGTTTGCTGTATGTGTGGGTTGATTATATTTGGTGTTTTCTCATGTTGCTGGTACAAAGGGAGACAATAAATTTCATAGGTGTTACTTAAAGACTCTCTTGTTGAGGGGGTTAGTTTTTAAGAGATTCAAGTAGGGTTGGAGAAGTTGCAATGCAATGTCTTAAGAATAGTGAGAGTTTGTGTGATGTCAACAGTGTATAAAGTTGTTTGTATATCGAGGTGTGGAAAGGTCATGTAAGCATAAGTTGAAAAGAATGAGCGAGAAGGTAAATCCTTGTGGCTCTTCATCTGGAAAGCTGCTGGTTTTAGATGCGTTGGTCTTGTACATTATATAGTCTTGGTGGCATGACAAGTAGTTTGCTAGCCTACTGTGCTGTTTCTGAAGTTGGTATTGAGTTTTTCTTTTTTTTTTTGCATGAGTGAATAGCAGGAAATGGAGTCAAAAGCTTTACTAATAGTGATGCTAGTCAGAATGATATATGGGGAAGGGTTTTTTTCCTGTGTTAGGTTTGTGAGGTACATGGTGATTGAGTAGAGTGAAAGTGGTTAGTAGTGGTTGTAATTTGGAGAGGGTGATATGTAGGTTAGTGATATTAAAAACTAGTTATTCTAAATATTTTGAGGTTGTGCATAGGAGGTGATAGTTCTTCACTTGGGTTGTTATTGAATTTATTTGTTATAATTTTGTTCAACTTCTAGTTTCTAAAGATTTGACTACATTGGTACAAAGTGTTATGGATGTTGGTGAGTGCAGGGATTTTTTCAGGTCTTCTGCATTTTAGGTGTATGCTTGTGATTTTGTTTGGGTTTGGGCCTTAAGATTGAATTTTAGATTTCCCTATTGTTTTTCACATGTCTAATGAAGCAGGGTCAAAACCGTGGTCTAGATGGAATGTATGATGAATACCTTTCCCTTTGTGTTCCTGCCCTCTTTCAGTACTTTTCAATGGGTGGTCTTTGAGAAATGCCTGAAAGAGCATTTGCTTGGTGTTGCAGTGTGGACAAGAGATATTCTGTGCAATAAAAAATCTCCCCTGACAGTGTTTGTGAAGGTGGTAAAGCTGGGATGTGCAATCAGGTGAGATCGTTGGTGACAATAGTGGTGATATACATACATATATATATATATATATATATATACACACATATTATCGTTATGTCCACTTTTCCATGATTTTGTCCACTTTTCCATGATTGCATGGGTCAGATGGAATTTGTTGAGGCAGATTTTCTACAACTAGATGCTCTTCCTGTCACCAATCCCCACTTGTTTCCAAAGAAGGTAATATTTCCCATGACCAGATATGTTTCCCAT
This sequence comes from Octopus bimaculoides, assembly GCF_001194135.2. Classification (NCBI taxonomy): domain Eukaryota; kingdom Metazoa; phylum Mollusca; class Cephalopoda; order Octopoda; family Octopodidae; genus Octopus; species Octopus bimaculoides. The sequence goes on from NC_068982.1 coordinate 99,748,958, forward strand.
GGAAATTAACAATATTGCTTGTATGACAGTGATGCATTTTTACAACAATCACGACGTTGTTTATTTTGATGCTGCTTGTAAGTAACAAGCAGGTGTTACCTTAATGGATATATTATGCTAATGTTTTGCTCCTGCTGACTACTATTGATTCCCAGACAGCATTTATGCTTTTAATGCTGTTGACACTGCCAGATTGAGTGGTACTTCTCAGGTATTGAAACCACAGTAATTTTCATTTGGCAGCTGAAGATGGAAATCCATATTTTTTATGCTGGTTTGTGAAATTTTTATGTCTTAGTCTCATTATTCTGAGTTGTTCTTCATTTCAGTGAGGTGGAAAGTGATTTTAGATTCATGATTTCTGTAGATTACACACATTGATATTGGTTGTGTTTCTTCACAGATAATCTTATTAAACATGGATAACGCTCAGATATTGGTGTCTAGTTTTGGGATGTTCTATAGCATATATATACAAAGGGATTTACCAACCAAAACCACTCACAAGGCTTTGACTGGCCTAGGGTTATGATAAGGACACTTGCTCCAAGTGCTGCAAAGTGGAAGTTAACCCAAGACCACATGGTTGGGAAGCAAACTTTTAACCACACAGACACACCAGAACCGAACTACATATCTGCATGCCTGTTTGTGTGTGTATGTATCATCATCATCATCATCATCATCATTTAATGTTCATTTTCCATGCTGGCATGGGCTGGACGGTTTCACTGAAAACTGGTAAGCTGGGGAACTGCAGATTTTAGTCAAACCATCCAACCCATGCCAGCATGGAAAACAGATGTTAAATGATGATGATGATGATGATGATGATACACACACACACAAACACACATATAGTATGTTTATTATATTAACGAGCTTTGTGTTGCTAGTTTTTATTTTGAGTCTGTAGCACCATTCCCTATTAGCTTATGATTCTTATTTGTGATATCTACATATTGAATGCAAGGTTTTAGGCATAGTATGATACAACCACCACTGCTACTATTGTAAAGAAAGGTCTGTCTTGTCTTATTCAGTTACAACTTAGGGAAGTGAGCATTTAGTTTTTGAATAATTGCTACATGAATGTTAAAAGTGATTTTTGATGCCATTAGTGTTGTATAGCAGAACATCTAAATAATCTTGTCATGTATAAAGAGTTTGTGTGATGATGATGATGATGATGATGATGATGATGATGATGATGATGATGATGATGATGATGAAGGCAATGACTGTATGACAAATTGTAGTACCTTTGATTTTCTGTCTTCACTAATAGTTGAATCTGAAATACACAACACAAAAGAAATGCTTAATAATGAATAAATAAGATTGCACACATATCGAACAAACTGTTAAGAAATGTAGAATAAGCAAAAATCACTTGAATAAACAACATGTAATTTGTGTAAAAAAAAATATTCATTACCACTAATTTTTCTGTCATCTGACTGATTGCTAGAATCCATGTGATTTGCATGCTTGACATCGGATGATGTTGGAGATGTTGATGACTCATCCATTTCATAGTATCTCTGATGAGAAAAAAATAAAAATAAAAATATAAAAATAACTTAACTACACAGGCGTAGGTGTGGCAAGAAGCTTGCTTCCCAACCACGTGCTTCTAGGTTCAGTTCTATTATGTGGCACCTTGGGCAAGTGCCTTCTACCACAGCCCTGGGCTGACCAATGCCCTGTGAGTGGATTTGGTAAATGGAAACTGAAAGAAGTCTGTCGTATACATAAATGCATATATCTATGTGCGTGTATCTTTGAGTCTGTGTTTGTTCTCCACCATCGTTCAACAACTGGTGTTGTGTTTTTGTTCCCCTAACTTAGCAGTTTGGGCAAAAGAGACCACTAGAATAAGTACCAGGCTTTAAAAAATAAGTCCTGGGGTTGATTTGTTCAAGGTGTTGCCCCAGCAAGGGCATAGTAAAAAATGACTGAAACAAACAAAGGATAAAAGATACTATTTGAGCAGAGGACACAACAACAACACTGGACAATGTAACATAGATGGAATTTTAAGGAAGGTTTTTAAAATATATATTTATACATAGCACCCTCTCACAATTATAAATCTGTTCCCCGCATCGTACTTTACCCTCTTTCATCAACTTGCCTAAAATCACCACGCCCTCTCTCTCTCTCCTATTCTCTTTCACCTGCTTTAGGTAAGTTGCAAAGTGACTTCACTAGTTGCCAGTGCCATGGGAAAGAAATAAGCACCTAGTATTCTCTGTAAAATGGTTCGTGTTGGAAAGAGTATCCAGTTACAGAAGCTATGAAAAAACAGATATGAGTACAGTGCGATCCTCTAACTCATCAAATCGTGTCAAACTGTTCGACCCATGTCAGCAGGGAAAGTAGATGTTAAATGATAATGATGATAATGGGGATATATATATATATATGGTTTTAGGGAAAATAACCAAGTTTCAAGAACTCATCGATGAAAATCCACTATCACATATAGAAAAATTAACAATTAAAAGCACAATAAATGAGTATAATATAAAGTAAAGTAAATATCATAAGATAAATATAATAAAATGATTACACGTGTTTCATAACTAATTTTCAAATAGAAAGGAAATTTAAATCGATTAAAATCAATTAAAATCAATTGAAATTTTTGAAAATATATATTTATACATAGCACCCTTATTTAACTTATTTAACACTAAATTATTTAGAAGTTATAGTTTCATTTCTATATAATATTAGAACTTCGATTTGAATAGTGTTGATATATTTTTGATTATTTTTGATTGATAATATTTGATTAATAATTAGTCTTTATTGTTTATAATATCGTTAAAGGTTTTTTTAATTAAAACTTT
>NC_068982.1:99752542-99756260 GCF_001194135.2 Octopus bimaculoides
CTATAAAGCTCAATTTAATTTAAATTTTTTATAAATTGATTTTAATTGAGTTTTTACCTGTAATTTTGGATTTTGTCCCTAATATTATAATGTATATATATATATATATATATATATATATATATTATTTAAAACTGTTTGATACGGATCCATGCAACTTAAAGTTCCACAGGCCTCTAACAGAAACTCATTTCTTTCAGGTTTTGAATTGCAATCAAACTGTTTTAAATAATACATGTAATTCCTACTAAATGTGTCGAGTGCCTTTTCTTTCATTTGTCCACTCATATATACTCATATACAGATATACCCAGGATTTTGCATCCACAAAGTACTTAGCTTTACATATGTCTTGTCAGACCCTAATAGCCAGTGGCCTATGATCTCTCTTCAAAATGGAGAGAGAGAAAGAAGGCCTTGTGGCTAGTTTTTGAAAACACAGAGGTCAAACGAAAGAGATTGTCTCCCTTAGACCACTGTCCGGAATCCATCCAGTCAGCTTGCAGGTCCCAGGATTTCAGTAGGAATCGCATGGAATCCTGGGACCTGCAAGCTAACTGAGTGGATTCTGGACAGAAGTCTAGGAGAGATAATCCCTTGCGTTTAACCTTTATGTTCAAAACCTGGCCACGAGGCTGTTTCTCTCTCCATTTGGCCATTAGGATCTGATGAGACATGTAAAGCTAAGGGCTTCATGGACACAAAACCCTGAGTAACCATCCATATAGACTGGCCATAACTATCTTTCTTCAAATATTCAACTGCTCTATATCTTCGAGTGTGCTTCTCTTTTGGATTTATGATCTACTGATGATATATTTACATACACACACACACACACACTCACTGCCACCACCACCACCCTCATTGATTTAATGTCCACTTTTCCATGCTTGCATGTGTCAGACAGAATTCATTGAGGCAAATTTTCTATGGCTGTCTATCCTTGTTACCAACCTTCACCTGTTTCCCAGGAAGTCAATATTTTTACATGGCTCAATATTTTCACAGAAGACTGGAACAAATACCATTTGTATGACAACACTGATGCTTGTAGATAATTACTATACAATGTCTGGATAAAGAAGGAGAGGGACAAATATACCTACACATTATGTGTGTGTGTGTGCGTTAGAGTTAAATTTCATAGTTTGAATAGAAAAGGAAAAGAAAACACAATAGCCCATCTGAAAATAACAGTATTTAAAAAAATCAAAAAACATGAACAAGATTACAGCTAGGAGCTAACAGTTTACACAAAGTGGCCACCTCAGCTTCCACCATAGCCTCAAGATGGCTCTGGAACTTGGTGCTTAAGTTCTTCACTGTGTCCCTGGGAAGATCTTCAAACATCTTCTTGATTTTGGCCATCAGCTTGGCCTAGGTTTTGCAGGCAGAGTGGTTGGTATTTTTCTCAACTGTGTCCTTACACATAGCAACCCAATCAGAAGAATTAGGAGGCCAGAAATTATAGACGTCTTTGGTAGATTTCCTTTCATATAGATTTCCTTTCGCTTTTGTAAAATCACGTAAAATACACCATTTCGAGCGTGGCCGTCGCCAGTACCGCCTGACTGGCTTTTGTGCCGGTGGCACGTAAAATCACCCACTACACTCTCGGAGTGGTTGGCATTAGGAGGGGCATCCAGCTGTAGAAACTCAGCCAAATCAGATTGGAGCCTGGTGTCGCCTCCTGGTCCACCAGTCGTCAGTCAAATCATCCAACCCATGCTAGCATGGAAAGCGGACGTTAAATGACGATGATGATGATGATGATGAAACTTGAATGCAGAACTTATATTTCAATCAGTTTATAATGATGTTTGAAAATGATTTATGTTGCTTCTGTGATTATTATTTAGCCCAAGTCAGTCTAAGTGAAGCAAACCTGTCATTAAAGGCATTCCAGCCATAACCTTCCAGTCTTATTTTCAGGCTCATGGAGGTGCAATGGCCCAGTGGTTAGGGCAGCGGACTCGCGGTCATAGGATCGCGGTTTCGATTCCCAGACCGGGTGTTGTGAGTGTTTATTGAGCAAAAACACCTAAAGCTCCACGAGGCTTCGGCAGGGGATGGTGGCGACCCCTTCTGTACTCTTTCACCACAACTTTCCCTCACTCTTACTTCCTGTTGTACCTGTAATTCAAAGGGCCAGCCTTGTCACACTGTGTCACACTGAATATCCCCAAGAACTACGTTAAGGGTACACGTGTCTGTGGAGTGCTCAGCCACTTGCACGTTAATTTCATGAGCAGGCTGTTCCGTTGATCGGATCAACTGGAACCCTCGGCGTCGTAAGCGACAGAGTGCCAACAACAACATTTTCAGGCTGTATATGAGAAATTATCTCACCTCTTGGGGGAGTCACCAACAATTGCTGCTTTCCCCACCCACCCCATTTGTTATTCAAGAAAATTTTCCTATCAGCATTCAACTTTTAACTTATTTATACAACTTCATGTATTTGACCCATTTCAGTAATTTCTTTTTGCTCATTTTATAGTATGTGGTTACTATTATTATTATAAGTTGGGGTACAACATTTTTACACTTAAATGCTCTTCTTATTAACTACCTAAGTAGGAAATATTAAGGAAACTTCTTACCTAGCGAGTAGTAAAGTAAGCAAAGTTATATTTTTTCTCTGTTGTAGAAAAATTTGAATTCATAACAAGCCATATAGTCAGTAGAGCCATACAATAATGCCACAGTTAATACAAGTTGAAATAATCCCCTACAGCCGAAATAAAACTCAAATCACTTACTAGAGAGAGTGTAAGACACAGTTGTGATAATGAGTCTTTAATAACTATGATGAAGATGACATTTATAGCAACAGTAAATATAAAGCAGGAAACAATGTTGTATTATGACAAAGAAGAGAGTAAAGTCGAGTTAACATTTTAGCGAACTAAGTTTGTAATTCCAATTTAAACCACAACTGAAACCATGTCCCTAATATATATCACTAATGCTGTGGGGAAAACAATATGGAAATCATTCGTGTGTTTTTTTTAAATTTCTCCATTTTCATTCCCCACCAAACAATAAGCTTATACAAGAAATCTTTGTTATTATAAAGCAAAGGCATTAAAGTCAACTTTTGTTTTCTATCTCCTTTGAAATCAATTATATGCTATGTTAATACAATATAAATATTTGAGCTTGTGCATGGTTAAAAGGTAAATACTTTAAGATAGGGAACTCAAGGAAACCTCAGTGCTAGTTCTTTTTCGAAGAAAGGCTTCGCTTGAAACAGCACTCACAACTATTGGCATACAAACTTTAAAAAATTTACAAAATATAATATAAAGATTAAGTCCATAGCATCTCGAGCTCATGACTATTTTTCTGCCCTTTTGCTCGACGTGTGGTTTCTGTCCATGCTGAGCTCACCTTGGTTGAAAATTGACGGAATCACATGTGCTATATAAAATGCCTAGCAATATTTGTTTCAGCCTATAATGCCCTGAGTTTAAATCTCCCAAAGTCAATATCACCTTTCATCCTTCCAGGCTTGATAAAGTAAAGTACAGTTATATCATCATCATCATCATCATCGTTTAACGTCCGCTTTCCATGCTAGCATGGGTTGGACGATTTGACTGAGGACTGGTGAAACCGGATGGCAACACCGGGCTCCAATCTAATTTGGCAGAGTTTCTACAGCTGGATGCCCTTCCTAACGCCAACCACTCAGAGAGTGTAGTGGGTGCTT
>NC_068982.1:99756554-99774095 GCF_001194135.2 Octopus bimaculoides
GGCACTGGCAACGATCTTACTTGGCTTGCCGGGTCTTCTCACGCACAGCACATTTCCAAAGGTCTCGGTCAGTAGTCATCGCCTCGATGAGGCCCAATGTACGAAGGTCTTGCCTCACCACCTCAGCCCAGGTCTTTCTGGGTCTACCTCTTCCACGGGTTCCCTCAACTGTTAGGGTGTGGCACTTTTTCACGCAGCTATCCTCATCCATTCTCACCACATGTCCATACCAGCGCAATCGTCTCTCTTGCACACCACAACTGATGCTTCTAATGTTCAGCTTTTCTCTCAAGATACTTACACTCTGACGGGTATTCACATTGACATTACACATCCAACAGAGCATACTGGCTTCCAGAGGTCAATTTAATTAAGCAAGAAGCTACAGCTGAATCTCAAAGGAATCTGTTGAGTATTGTTTGTGCTTTAAGGACAAGTAATGGTATAAACTCCAGTCACTACAGTATTCTTGTGAGGATCAGTAACCTCAGGTATTAATATTCAAAGATACTGTATGCTGCAAATCTACATGACAAAGAAATTGTAGTAATTGTACACTAATTCCCTAAACTTTTGTATCCAGTCAAATGAAGTTGTCCTTTTATGTAAGTAAAGCATAAAATAGTCTCACAGACTGGATATGAGAAAGGAAGTATATTGCAGAAAATATCAACTGATTTTCAAAAGAAAATGAAATCTGTATTCATAAATACTTGAAACTGTTCAACTCACAAAATCTAATGCCCCGCCATACATTCCTGACAATGGTAGAGTTGCAGCTCGTTGTGATATGCCATAATCACCATACCCAGGTTTGGGAACTGCAAAAGAAAACAATTATAATAATTAAATAGCAATTTTTAAATATAACATATGTATGTGTGTGTATACATATGTACAACTGTAAGGAATTTATTTGTATAAAATTTCATAATATATATAGTTTTATTGAAAACCAGGATATTAACTGTCAGTTACATTACAACCTTCAGTTTCACCATCAATTAATTCATCAGGTAATGATATTAATCCACAATAATACTACAAATGTTATTGCAGCACACATAGCATCAAGGTGGATTAATATCATCATCCAATGAACTGATTTATAGTGAAACTGGCAATCAACAGTTAACCTAGCTTCTGAAAACAAATATATTTGACTCTACATCTTTGTATTGAGTGCTTTTATTTAAATCTATTTTACTCTTAACACACACACACACATATATAGGATAAAACAAAATGTTCTCTTTAATTTTTTGAAAGAGAACTTAAGTGAAATGTTCTCAAAGTTACAACAGTAATTATTATCACAATGTAATCAGTAGTACTTTAAATTTAACATTAGCAAATAATGAACACAAAAATAATACTTAGGAGAATTACCTAATTACATAATGTAAATTATAGCTTCAAGATAATATTATTTACATTATTTTTTATAATTCATATATTATCATTAAAATGATAATTATTTACTATCCTCAGTAATATCTTGATTATCATTACCATTTTAATCATTATTATTATTCTAATCATTACTATTATTATCTTTATTATTATGGTCATTATAAATAATCATCATTATCAATGAAAATTTTATTTCTATTTTCAACAGTTTTATGCATGTTTCTACAACACCACCACATCCATGTTCCTGAGCTGTATGCAGTATTGTCTTTTCTTAATGTAAATTGTGTTCGCTGTACTGTAAGATTCAGTATTGCTTCTCATATTATTTTAGTGCATTATCTGTTATGTCATCATTGTACAGGTATTACATGAACAATGTGAGTTGTGTTATTCAGTTGATTTTGTGTCATGTGTTCTGTGATTGATGTTATGTTTTAACATCAAGCAGAGATCACATAGACTATGTACTGTGTGGTTTGCACAGTATTAATGGATGACAAATGTGTAGAATGCAAGTTGTGTGAAATAGTCTGTGTTATAGTGTCAGGTACTGATTATATTAAGTAAAGGCACAGCTATGGCTGGGTCATAAGAAGTTTGCTTCCCAATCACAATGTTCTGTGTTTTGGCTTACTGTGTGACAGGCACCTTGGCCAAGTGCTTTCTACTATAGCCTAGGGTCAACCAAAGCTTTGTATGTGGAATTGGTAGGCAGAAACTTTACAAGCTCTCTTGTAAATCATTTATCACTACTTTCATTTCGAAATTGGTGTTGTATAAGACTAACATTTCAAAACATCAGTTCCATCAATTTCCACAACTTGATTCTTTGAAAGGTGAATTAGTTGATGAGGATTTTACTACATATTGCAACTATTTACAACCATTGCATGATAACATGGTGGAGTGATTTCAAGATGTTATTGCACTGCATATTCCAAATTGGTATAATAATCCGTTTGAGGTCAATGCAGTCGATTGTGAGGATGACGTTCAGGAGAAATTGATAGAATTACAAAATGACAATGACGCCACAATGCGGTATCACCATAATGGCAAAAAAGGTTTGTGGTACCATCAGTGTATATTGAATTCCAACCCCAGTCTGTGAAAACATCTGAAATTACTTTTGCTTGCTTTCCCTACCTCATACCTGACTGAATCTGATTTTAACCATGTTGGAACTTTGCTTTCCCATAAAAGAATTGGACTGGATGTAACACAATGAGGAGACTTGCAGTTAAAGTTGACAAGTTTGAAACCGAATGTATCTGCATTAGCTGCATCACACCAGACACATGGTTCTTATTAAAAAGTTTAATTCTTTTCCTTTATGATACAATCATTAATTATCTTTGCATCGATAGTTCTGATCAATGGTTCATTTGGGGAAAATGAAAATCAGTGTAAAAGAATGCGCAAATTTCCAGAAGTTAATCTGTCTGCAAAAAATACAGAGTTAACATTCGAATTTTATTGATACTAATGGCAAAGCTAAACCCACAATAAGGTATTTGTAAACAACCGCATATCTAGTACAAACGGCACTAACAGGACAACGAGTCTATGATATAGTGTGTGTGTCAAATGATACAGAGTGGGGCTAGGGCATTTTGTGTTGTGGGGTTGTGTCAGGGATTTTTGTTTTTAAACAGGTGGGCAATGGAGCATTTTTTGGCTGATAGGTGGGCGATATTGCAATTTGGCACAAAAAGTTTGGGAAACACTGATGTAGACTGCACCCAGCAGAATTAGACATATAATGTGTGATGTGTATACAGCATGGTAAATACTGTTGTGATTTTTGTTTTCCTTAACGTTTTTTAAGATTAACCAATTATTTGTGGCATTGAATTTACATCCTGAATGTTGTTGTTGTTATTATTATTATAATTATGATTATTATCATTATTTAAAATTATGGTTATTAATGTCATTATTATTATTATTATGATTATTATCATTATTTAAAATTATTATTATTATTATTATTATTATTATTATTATCATTATTATTTAAAATTATGGTTATTAATGTCATGATTATTATTATTATTATTATTTAAAATTATGGTTATTAATGTCATGATTATTATTATCATTATTATTATTATTATTATTATTATTATCATTATTACAAAACAAGGACAGTTACAGTAACAAAAGGGAATGATATTAAGAAATATGATTTTTCAAAAATAAAAGGTCCTTTGAATTGCTGCTGATTGACACCTTTGGTTTGGCTAAATCCAAAGAAGATTTGGAAGGAAAAAGGTGAGATTAAATCCAAAAACACTGGGCCTCAAAGAGATGATGTGGGATAAATAGAATGATTTGTTGTAGACCCATCCAACCCACATTAGCAGAAAAATAAAAGAGATTGCTAAAATTATGAAGATGAAGAGGCAGAGAAGGAGGAAGAAGAGAAGTAGGAGTGGAGCAAGTATAGTATTGCAATGATTACCAGTGAAGTGAAACTGAGATTTGGTTTTGAGAAAGTTGTGATGTTTATGCCTTTAGAAAAGGCATGGGCATCACAACTTCCCAACCCCTTTTTCTTACTTATGCAATTGAGACTTTACATGCATTCATAAGAACTACTTATGGATATTATCTAAATGTTAATTGAAAGAATATATGCTGCCTCTATGGTTACTACTACTACTACTACTACTACTACAGTTATTGTTAGCTGCAGTTAATCCCTGAACATATCAACCTTGACCCAATAATTTTAATTACTGACAAGTTGAGGTTTCAATCCTAAGGTGAATCCAATTCACTTACATTGCCACATTAGGAGAGCAAAAACCATCCCACAACTTTTTGTCTCTTCTTCCCAAACCATCACAACTTGCTTGATCTCTCTCTGTCTCTCTCAATACTTCAATCTTGTTTCTTTTAAATTCTCATCAATATTGCATCAAATCAATTTTCTACCACCCATTGTTATGACCTCTGCCTCTCTGAATTTGCGAACTTAATAAACCCACTAAATGAACATCTTTACCTTCAATTAATCAAACTCATTACGTCTCAACACCTCTTCATCTTACAACTCTCTTTTTGAACAAACTGTTCTCTCCCCTAATTAACCTCAAACCCACCCCTCCCACTATTAAAACTCTTAATTTAAAATTTAAAAAAAATAAACAATGTTTATTTTACACACTTCTATACTTCAGTCTAATAATCAAACCAAACTAAATCTTTGCTCCTCCTGCTCCTCTTCCTCCTCAGAATGTAAAAGAATTATAAGCTTCAGTGTAGTCTGTCTGCTGTATAGCAGGTAGCTTCCCCTGAAAGATTCAGGGTTAATCGCCAGCAACTAAAGACGTATAAAGCATTTGTGCAAATAAAAAAATTTCTTTTTTTTATAAGCAGTTCTTAAAAACTGAAAGCTATAGTAATATGAATCACATCGAACCAAATTTAACATTTTTTATACTAAAGAATTATTGTTAAGAATTATTTATACTTATTGTTGATGTTTATTTAGGATAACTGACTAGGTTTAATTTAGCCCTTTTTCAGCATTACATAGAAAGCCATCATTTGAAGAGTTTTGTAGGGAGAAGTGTTAATAGATTAAATTACAAACTATAATTGGGATTAACTCCAATTGCTAATTAATTATGAAAGTTGAAGAAATATCAACATACATTAAATTACTTTCATAAGTTTGTCTGTAAATACTTCTTCAACAGTATGAATATTATGTCATAGAAGAACTGATCTGAGATATGGGGTTTTGAATTATTAGGGTCTACAATGAAGTAAGTGTTAATATCTTACTAACATTCTCTAGCTAAGATTACAGAATAAAACTAACATGTCAAATGGTTTTACTCTAGTGTTAAGTAAAATACTGAAATTACAATTAGTGAGAAGTACAACTAAGTTTGAGTACAGCAAATGTAACTAGAGAAAACAAAAGTACAGCAAGAAAAATTTGTGAAATAAGAAAAAGAAGAACATTTGTGCCAAGCAGCTTTGCAGTGAGGGAGAAGGAAAAAAAAAACATATCAATTATTCATAAGACAGTGTATTTTACAATTTGGTGCAAACTATTTGAACAGCAAACTATCAACTAAAAATATTTCACACAGTGACTAAAGAAAAATAGAAAGATAATTAAATGAAAAAAAAAAAACATTCAGGTGTAGAAAAAATTATGCTAAAATAGGAAGGAAAACAAATTGCATAAAGACATTTGGTCAGCAGCCTTGTTGAGCATCAAAAATTCCGAAAATATTGAAAAAAAATTAATTTTGTTATTTTGTTTTGTTTTGTTTTAAAGTAAAATTTCAGTTTTATAAAATTAATGTTTTTAGGTAGGAGTGAAATGAATATATTAGATGAGAATGAAAAATATTGATAAAAAAAATAGCCAAATGCGTAAAGAAATTGCCAGATGCCAACTGCTGCAAGAAGGGAAAATAACATGTAAAAGAATAGGGAATAAAATAGACACATTCATTAAATATTATGAAAGAAAGCAAGGCAAGAAGAAGAAAAAAAAAAAAAAAGGAGCAATAGGGTTGGTAAAGCCACGCAATGAAAGCTACAACACTGAAAAGAAAAACCAGAGATATGATTTCCCAAATACCAAGCAGGAGAGGTAGTACAGTTCACTTGAGACACTAGAAGTCTAGTGTCAAGGAGAACAGTTAGCACGAACACACCTGGGTAATTGGTTATCCTAGTTAAAGACCTACATGCTCTGATATCTCCATCATCCCATGCTCTCTGGGGTCGATCCAAGAAACGAGATGGTGCTGAAAAAACAAAATAAACGGAAAGCATTCATGAGCCACATAAATAATCAGTCCAATTAATATGTCTGCATTGCACAGTGATTGCTGCAGCTTCTTCAATCTGCTGGCCTTGTTGTTGCAGTAGAATTAAATCCTATTCCATTTGTTCGTAAAATTTGTAGTTAGTAACAAAATGAATATAACCAGTTCAATGATACTGTGCTTTTATAGGCTCGAAAGGTTTTGAGACTGCACAAAAATATCTCATGAACTGAGATTTTAAGCCACTTAGATCTTGTAAAACAAAATACATATAAACTAATTGAAATAATTTTAAAAATGTTTATCTTTTACCAATATATTTTAAGTGATCTTACATTTTAATTTATTGCTACTCATTTTCATTACATATATTAGCCTTTATTGTCTCTGAATTTAATATCAAAACAATTCTATTTTCCTATTCTTTTAACACCACAAAGGCAAGTACAGCGGACACTACACTTTGGAGAGGAGGTCAGAATAAAAAAGAAACATGTCTGGACATGTCCTTTGTACTTAAAAAATGAAAAAGTTACATTAAAATTTTTATTTACTGCATGATCATTTTGACTCAGCTGATTCCCTTTATGCCTAATTTTTTTCTCAAAACATTTGCAATTTGTTGTTCATGTACACTGAATTTTGCACATTCAACAGAACATGCTAGTTTCATTTCTTTCTAATCTTTGCATGTCCTCTGCATTTAGAGTCCATGTCTCACTAACCATGTAGCATTGTTGTTCATACATAAGCATCATGTAATCTGCTGTTCACTCTGAGAGAGAGAGAGAGCTTTTGTTACCAATAAAGACAACAGCTCTCTTAATTTTCTCTATCATGTTCTTATTCTAACATTATACTTACAGAACATCCTCTTCCACTGCTAGTTAGACCACCCATGTAACAGATACTATATACTACCTCTGAGAAAATCTTTTTCTATATATTCTTAAGAGTTTATTGCTCTTGCACATCTTCCACATATAAAGTCTACTTTCTCTGTAAATTTTCCTATGATGCCACTACACCTCTTGTATATCCATTGCTTGCACTGAGTACACTGTATGGAATTTCTGCTAACACATACATACTGAGTAGGGTCATTTTACTGAAGTGAGTTTAGAGACCTGCTTGTCTTCCTGCTTCCTCAAACTTTGGTTTTTGCTAAGTTAACTTTAAGCCTCTTTGATTCAAGTTTTGCTTCCACACCTGGAATCTCCTTTCTAATTCTATTACATATTCTTCTCTAAGAATAAGATCATCAACATAGAGAAGTTCCTAAGGGCAACTGGTCTTAAATTCATCTGTTATGGTCTGGAAGAATATGATGAATAGGAGAGGACTAAGAACTGAGCCCCAGTGACTCCTAACTGTACACCAAATTCATTGTTATATTCATCACTAACTTCCAAACATGTAAACAGCAGATTACATGTTCGTAACACTAACATCTTACAAATAGCACCCCTGTATGGCTCTCACAAACCATTTGTTAATCCCTAGCTTCCTCAGAGACCATTACATCATAAAATGTGGGACCCTGACAAAGACTCTCTCCAAGTCAGCAAATGTCAAATAAAATGGTATATTTTTGGTTAATTACTTTCCCTGCAGTTACTTTACTAGAAAGAGGATATCAGTAGTACTTTTCACAAAACCAAACTGCATCTCATCTAGTCTATTTCTGTTCCTAATTAATTAGGTTATAACTTTCTCTGTAACTTTCATGACCTAGTCCAGAAATTTGATAAGTCTGTAATTACTTCTGTCTAAATTAGGGGTGGGGTAACTTTATAATGCAGCGGGCAAAAATTTACAAAGAAAAGGTCTGCAGGTGGATCCCAAGTTCTAACTCTTATATCTGTGCAAATCTTGTATATATCTATGTATAATTCGATATACATTAATAAAGATAAGTTTAACACATTAAAGTAATGTGTAACATCTTCATTAACGTTGCCACTGAATTTAGAACGTTTATACAACTCATGAGGTATTTTATATTTTTCAGTTAGAGTGTAGTTGGGTCTCAAGTGGGTGGTACAAACCTAGCAATATGTGTTTTATAGTGAAAACAAAATTTCCATTCAAATGGCAATTACCAGACGATTTTCTATTTGAGTTTAACCATTTTAAGTTGTAGTGGAAACACAACCTGTCGCAAATAGGCATATGAATATTGTATAAATTTTATAATTGAAAAATTTACTATATTTTGTACATACAAGTATACCAGCTTGCGGGCATAATAAAATGGGCTCGTAGGTGCAATTTCATCTGTGGGCGGGGGGTTTCCCCACCCCATGTCTAAATTATCACCTTTATCCTTTTTACAGTTGACTATAATGTGGCTACACAAGTCTTTGGGTATGATATCTTCTTTTACAACCTAATTAATTATACAGGTAACTAGGCTGTGTCCTATGCCACCAGATATTTTAAGTATCTGAGCAGGGATTTCTGATGGACCAGAGGCTTTCTTTACTTTCATATCCTTAATTGCATTAACAATGATACCACTGTCAGCTAGGATAACTAGTCCCTCTCTTAGGTCCACTCCACAATGGGAAGACCCTCTTTCTCCCATGCACTCTCTACATTTAATAGCCTTTCATTGCAGTACTTCTGTGCCTCTTTATTCTTAGAATCCTAAGTGTAAGTGTACCCTTATCCATCCACAACACCTTGATTCACTTGGATATACTACTTTGCAATCCAGAACACATCATATTATGGAACATTGGCAAACCTATCACTAGCTTCTTTTCTAACTACCTAATACAATTCCCTACTATCTGAATTTTCCAGCCTGTCTCTTCAGATTTATGGCTATGTCTACCCCGACTGTTCCACCATCACATTACCTTTGGTCTGACTCGAACTTTACACCAGCTACAGATCTGATTTATCATTTACAGTCAGTTGTCCTAAATGTTATACATCTTTATCCTCTCCTATCAAATCCTACAACTATACATACATATGTGTGTGTGTGTGCACGCACGCGCGTGCATATGCATGCATAACATTATAATATAAATATATTTATGGTGTGCTCAAGCATGGCCATAGCTACATGGTTGAAATCAGTACAGTGAAGTGAGTGAGTATCTATTTTGTTCTCTTTTGGTCTCCCCCCCACTCTCTAAATGTGTGTGTGTACACACCCACAATTGAAAAGTAGTTTATATTACAAGAGCGAAATAATAATCTTAAAATTAAACATTTCTCAGATTTAATGAATTGATAATGTAAATATGTAATGCAAATGAAACTGGGTGTTTTCTCCAAAATTATAAAAGTCATTTGAATTCCAACAGGATAATATATCTCAAAGAATGTGTGCAAGAATTCTTCATAATATTCCACTCCCTCTGCCAGGCTTAGATATTACAAGAATTTTTAACACAAAACTTATTCAAATTGTATAAGATTAAGAACAGAAAAGCATATTATCTAGTTTATATACAAGCAGGAGTCTGTAAGTCTTCAAAAAAACGTCATAAGAAAGTTATGAAAGATAAAAAATAAGTATCAAATAGAAAAATAACATTGTATAAACAATCAGAAACTCATTGTGTTGCTTTCATTTATTTTAAAAATTTGTTTTATGAACTTTCTAATAAGTATAGGTTCTGATAATGAGTGAGCCTGAATGTGGAAATGAAATAAGTTCAAGTGTGCTAAGGTGGCGATCATACTTACAAGCAAACATAGGGGACTGATATCTTGTGCTGAACTTGGGCTCATATTTAGCTGAGGGGACCCTTGATGCTTTCCAAGGATCCAGTGGAGGGGGAGGCAAAGACTTGCGCTCAGCTAATTCTTTGTAGATAACACATCCCAAACCGGATCTATCCTTCAACTTGGACATTTCTTCAAATTCCTTTTTCTTTTTAGGGTCCTCTTTAGGTTGTTCCTCAGTGTCTTCCTCTTCTTCTCCTTTACTTTTTCGCCTTTGTCTCACTTTAAATAGAAATGAAAGAATCAACAATTAAAATGTAAAATAAATATAATATCATAAAATTCACAGCTTATTCAACCAGTGTGATGGGTTGATTGGAGGCGCAATGGCCCAGTGGTTAGGGCAGCGGACTCGTGGTCATAGGATCGCGGTTTCGATTCCCAGACCGGGTGTTGTGAGTGTTTATTGAGCGAAAACACCTAAGGCTCCACAAGGCTCCGGCAGGGGATGGTGGCGAACCCTGCTGTACTCTTTCACCACAACTTTCTCTCACTCTTACTTCCTGTTTCTGTTGTGCCTGTAATTCAAAGGGTCAGCCTTGTCACACTGTGTCACGCTGAATATCCCCGAGAACTACGTTAAGGGTACATGTGTCTGTGGAGTGCTCAGCCACTTGCATGTTAATTTCGCGAGCAGGCTGTTCCGTTGATCAGATCAACTGGAACCCTCGACATTGTAAGCGACGGAGTGCCCAACAACAACGATGGGTTGATTATGCTATCAGGCAAAGCTTTCAGCAAAAATCTTATAATAAATTTGACTCTAATTTTAGTATTGAGCCCCACCACCAACCAATCAGTAAATATTCAGTTATTATTCTTATATACACTCAGTTTAACTTTTAAAATAAATATAAAAATTCTATTTGCCCTGCAAGTTTACAAATGTCAATGCTCAGTAATAACAGTAAGAGGGTAAGAAAGAGAAATTTTGCGAAACAGAAAGCATGTGATTACAGATTTATAATTTTCTGTTTTCTTTGCATTTTTCTAAGTGAAATATTTCTTTGCATCACTTGTTTTTAGGCTTGTTTAAGTAAGAAAAATTTTCAAACATTTCAATTTCACAGAATGATGATAAGGTCATCACATTATAAATATTTGTGATATGTGTAAAAAAAACTTTGCGGGGAAAAAAAAAAACACCTTCCAAACCTAGTTAGGTTGAACTTTTATTCACTCAAAAACATATTTGACTTTAACAAGTGTTCAATTACTAGGGAAGTGCTAAGAAAAAGAAAAGATTGGCAAAAAGAGTGACTGAATTCACATCCTTTATTTTGTCATAGCCACAATATAGAATGGTTATCGTCAATAAAGAAGAAAGTAAATAAGAAGTTTTGAATTTTAAAAATGTCAATGGGCAAATTCCTATAGATTCGCAGTAGTGCAGAGTTACAACTAATATATAACTATCAGACAGGTAGAATTAGTGGATATTATAAAAGATGTAAAGTGTTGAAGGTAGCAAAATCAAACCTGGATTTATCTGAAGTTTAACCAAGTTAGGTGAAGAGAAAAGATTTTACTTTTAGAGAGAGTATGACATTTCAACATGATCATATTAAATACAGGTGACAGTCAGTGATTAAGTCAAATGCTTTGGGGTATTTAGCTCTGCTAAATTTAGTTCAAATTCCACTAATGTCAACTTTGTCTTTCATCCCTTTATGGTCAAATACAAGAATTACCATTTAAGAAGTAGAATGATGATCATGGTCCATATAGAGATTATCTATTCCCTCTAGTACATATGTGTAACCTTATGCTTATGTTAGAAATCAGTATCATATCCATGTGATAAATTGGCAGAAATAGCACAGCATTGAACAAAACATCATATGAATAAGTTAAAAAGAGAAAGAAAAAGATCTATGACCTTGTGTCTAAACTAAAAATAATAGTAAATATTTACAAAGAATATTTTCTGCCGCACAAATAGATATTCTGAGTGAGCAACTTACTTATTTCGGGTAGAATTGCAGCTGGAGATGGCGGCCCAGGCCAATCTTCTCTTTCAATCTTGGTTATTTCATTAGGAAGTGGTGGTTTCCCAGCAGGAAACATACTTAATCTAACAGCTTCATCATTTTTCAAATCAACAGGTGATGCACTTCTTCGAACTTTAACAGTTTTGCTAGTTGCTTTGAGAAAAAGGTAAAAATATAATAAAATTAGATACATAATATATAATATATGTGTGCATGTCTATGTATTACATACATATATATATATATATATATATATATCAATTAGAAAATGGAGGATAATATGCTGAACCCAACGACTTGATATATAAATTTAGGGTAAAACAAACCCCCACCTTTTTACCCGCTCCCACTTATTACACTTGGTATAACACTAGTGTAACAATAATTGGGTACCCTCCCAGCAGTATATTGGATAGATACTATCCCTTAGTGGGTTGAATCCTCAACCCCTAACTCTCTTGCATTATATATATATATATATATATATATATGAAACATATTAGGTATTTTTTGAAGAAATTGAACAAAGAGATTTAAGAGGAAAGAAGGAAGTTTCAATATGGAAGTAATGAAAATAAAAATATTTACCTAACTGCATCATTCCTCCTAAAAAAAGTAAAAGAAAGTTTAAAAGTAAGAATATGCTTATATACTTTAAGAAATAAAATGCTTTTACATAGGCATAAAATATTCTTTACAGGAAAAAGATGGTGGCATTTTGTTGCACTCATGCCTTCACCAAGGGCATTAATCCTTTCATAAACCTCAGAAATCTATAGATATTATTTTCAATTTTTTGTTTAAGCCAATGAGAGGCAAAATTTCCTTTAGGTAAGATGCTGTTCTATTGGATATAATCATCTGTCACACTCTTTTCACATTCTTATGAAGTTATCTAACCAACACCACTACCACCCACCTTTCTGTTCCTCTATCCTTATTCTTTCTCTTATATTCACCTTGTTCCTTGAGGGTATGCTCTCACCATCACTTTCTCCCATTGGAGCA
Source organism: Octopus bimaculoides (assembly GCF_001194135.2). NCBI lineage: Eukaryota > Metazoa > Mollusca > Cephalopoda > Octopoda > Octopodidae > Octopus > Octopus bimaculoides. Next base: position 99,769,513 of record NC_068982.1, read on the forward strand.
TGTCATGGTAGTCCAACTCACTGGATCCAGTCAAACTGTCTGACCCATGTCAACATGGAAAACAGATGCAAATTAACAATGATGATGATGATGATAGAGGTGGTTGTCACGATGGATCATGCATCAGTTTCAATGACGAATAGTCCAGTGGTTTAATCACTAATTACTGCAACTACCTCCTCATTGAAATATTGTTGTTGAGTATCCCACAGACACTTGTACCCTTACATAATACTCAGGTAGATTAAGGATGACACTGGGTCATGGTACTTTGGTACTTTGAATTGTAGATATCATTTATCTGATAGGCTTCCACTAAGTTTCTGTCAACCCAATTTGACCTACACTACTTGGGCATCCCTACAGCTAAGGTGGAAGTTGCTTGTGAAACCACATTGTTGTGAAGCAAACTGTTTAACCATCAAGCCATATATAATTATTTACATCGTATATCATAAATACATACACACAAAGACATGCATATATACATAAGTTTTTAAACATACCTTGTTTATTTCGAAGGAAAGTTGGTTCTTTCGAATAGGAAAAATTATCTGGAATGAAAAGAAGAAAGAGATGAATAAACAAATTCCTAAACCTTTAATCAAATATAAGTCAGTAAAAAATAAAAGAAAAGGTAAGAAAATAAAATATTAAACATAAAATATGAGCAGTGGGATATGTCATCATTATAATATTTAAAATTGTTTTTAATTCACTCCCAAAGAAAACAATTGGAATTTGCTTTTCAATGGCAACAAATGTATTTAACTATGTAAACAATATTTTGTATCATATTTTGTTAATGATGAACTGCTACAGACCATAACTGATGTCAATAAATTCCTATTAGTTTAAGAACTGGCATCTAATTAGACCCAATTTATTATATGATCGCTTGACCCATAAGAAACAGCATCCGATTCACCTCAAATTACAACCACTGTCTTAAGAACACACCAGATAATATAATTTTAGACATACTATGTCTGGAAAATTAAAAAAAGCAGGATGTCCATGGCAGGAAAGCTTTTGATTATAGGTCAGCCCAGTCAAGGCTAAACAAAACTGACTTCATATAATACTACCTAGTACTAAATAACAATTAACCTTACATATTACTAATACACATATGCACACACACACGCAAACACACACACACACACACACACACAAAGCAGATGTCAGTTTGACTCTAATTGCAGCCACATGTATAAATTACTGGTAATTTGGATGCCACTGCAGATTTATGTTCTTTGCAGTGAAATGCCAGAATGGTTTCCCAAGAATTTCTTTAGGTGTTAGGTAAGTTTCAGCTTATATCTACAAGCTTTTAAAACACCAATCAGTCAACAATAAATTGCATCATTCATGTGACTTTTGTACATAATTCTATGTACTACACATGCACCTATGATGAGTTGTAGTGCACCTGAGCACTATACATAATAAATTCATTATTAAAATCCTCACTTGGTTGGACAAGGCTAAAAATAGCAAAGCAATTTTACCATAGACAGCAGAACACATGCAACAAAATGAAAACTATAATCTCTTTTGATTCAGTTAGATATAGATATACTAAGCAAGATTATACAATACTGGAAAATAATTCATCCCATTTATCTTGCACAGTTGATATAATAGAAAGTTAGTAATGGTTATATCAATCACATACCTGGTCTACAATAATGAGTAGATGATTTACTCATTTCTTTGGGGTTGATGCTGGCCCTTTTCATATAGCTGTTATAACCATCTTTCAAATAACTCGTGTTGTAAAATTTGCCATAGTTGACGTTAAAGGATCGTTCCAGCGAACTGGTATCCTAAAATTAAAAAGAGATAAAAATGAGACAACAATATTCTTTGAAATACAAGTGTCAGTTACAGCCTTTGAAAAGATTAAATTTATAAGTCCAATAAAACTAAAAATTATATAACACAATGAAACAATACACACATAATATAACATTTCAAATTAAGTAGCTTCCTTATATTTTATTCTTCATATATTGTTGATTAATTATTTCATGGGCCACAACCATCTTTGAGTCAATGTTTTCCAATAACATTAAATAGAATTGATATAAAACTTTCTCAATACAGAATGTAAGAAAGATTTTCCTGATAGACAAATGCATAGTTATGAAGACTGAGGCAAAACAAACTCAATGCCTCATCCAAAGAGACAATAAACCGTCCCCAAGTAGATGAACTTGTGACCCATGTATTTGTACTATAATGTAGGATCAATTCAGATTTTATATTTAGTTAGTATTTTTATAAAACAGAAGATCCTTACTAGGAAGAATTTTTTCAGTTGTCAAGTTAAGTAAACTATTAACTGCAGGGTTAATTTAAAGTTGATTAAATATTTCTGAAGTCTGTTGTATGTAGAAAAGTCAGCAGAATGTAACAATAGTTCAACAACTGCATTTGCCTCAATGCTAGCATTCCTTATTCCATGTTAAAGCCGTTTACCCATTTGTCAGTTGTAATAAAACAAATATATGATCAAAGGCACTCTGGTTGTGATTATCAAGGACTACAGTATCCAAAGCATCCTTCCTTTCTTATGATATCTGGCTGCTATTTCTAGTAAGTCAGTTGATTATAGAAATTCTCTTGTTTGGTTTGTCTTCATTTTCATTTCAGTCTCTGACCAAACATGGGTTATCATTCACCACCCAGAGACAATCCTTGTACAAAGTGGCTCTGCCTATGTTAGAGGTATCCCAAGTAGATATTGGCAAGTCTAACTTAACTTACAACAGGAGAGCAATTAAGTAGGAAGCTCCTCTCATTGGCAACAAAGTAAAACATATTATCGACAATGAACATAACCAAGCACTCAGAAGAAGCAAAAGAAGAAACACCTTTTAACATTTGTTTTTAAAACTCTATTTCAATGAAGAATTAGTCAATATTTTGTCACGTGTTGGACCAAATCCTCAGTGATCCCTAGCTTCCTTCAATCTTCTCATTCCATTCCAAGCTTATTTTTGCTCTGGTGATTGATTTATTCATCCTATCTGTCCTTCCGTTCTAATCATATATGAATGAGATAGACAGATATATCTCTGTCTCAGCCATCACTCTCACAAGCAACACTTGATGTAGCTAATTCACAGCTGTCTATAAGTTCATCATATCATTCCTTAAATTCTCATTACACAACTAATTAATCAAATTCCTCTCATTTCTTTCCACATGCTGCAAACAAATTTCACTATCATAAATAATTCATCTACCATTCTCATCCCCCCTCCTCTCTCTCTCATACAGACACCCACACACAATATTAAACTAATCATCATCTCCATCAGAGGAAGAGGCTGTATTTGACACAAATATTTTCATATGAAATTAAAATTAAGAAAAATCAAGTTTCATCAAAATAACAGACATTATTCAAAAGAAAATTACAAATGAATCACAAAATAAATACATTGTCATTTACATTTTATAATATATTTATTTTACATTGTCATTGTTAAGCTTGATATAAATGTTATTCTCAATTACTGTGAAAGTGAGAAGGATAATCTGATATGACGATCATAAATGGTATACTCTTTCTCCATTGATGCTTTTGTCAGATTTTTCAAAGAGATTTTGAAACTGATAAATGCCATGTAAATAACAAAAATTACTGAATGTAATATAATGACAAATATATTTCATTAATGCAATTTTATTATCAGTTCTGCATTCTGTATATATGTGGCAAAATATAACACCATAGAACACACACACACACACACACACGCACATACAGACACTTTAATATAATAAAATCTAGATAAAATAGATACAAGTTTAATAATTTAATTAACTTCACATGTTTTTCCTCCAATAATCATTTTGTTAAATTTCAATTTCCATAAGATTTTATTACATCCATTAAAGTCTATAATGTATTGAAGTTTACTCTTCACACACACACACACATGCATGTATGAATTGTACACACACACACACACACAAGAAAAAAAATGATTGCAAATGGTTCTTATATCATTTCAATTAACTTCATTTATTTAAATACTACTACATGTCACACTTAAATTACTCAGTCTCTTTTCTCAAAGCAGGAAAGAAACCCTGTACCCTAATATAGATAAGAGCATGGCTACTTTCCAGAGCCCTAGGCTGGCAGTTGAGGATGGATTTTGCAAAACAAATTGGGGACTCTGATCACATCATACAGGCAACACTTTGTCCAGACAGGAACATTTTCGCAGATTCCATCAAGCAGGTGATCATGTGAGAAGCACTCATGGAGGAAGATTATGAGAAAAAACTTCCCAGATACCAAAACCTGGTGGAGCAGTGCAAAAGCAAAGGCTGTTGGACTCACTGTGAGTGAACTGAAGAGGGGCTGCTGGGGGATTTGAGAGACACTCACTCTGAAAAGTTTTGACAAGGTTCTTCAGTAAATGGAGAAGACATATATTCCTGTATTGAAGCTGCAGAGAAAGCTATAATGTGGGTCTGGATAAAGAATGCAGGCTCATGGGTGGTGGTTAGTAGATGCAATCAACCCCAGTTAGCACAAAACATATATATATATAAGATCG
>NC_068982.1:99774138-99775808 GCF_001194135.2 Octopus bimaculoides
ATATATATATATATATATATATATATATATAATGCTAAACTGAAGTTGTCATTTCAAAGAATGTTTTAAAACAATGGAAGTTTTATTGTAGAGGGGACTCAAATTTAGAGTAAACCTTATTGTAAAGGCCCAGACATCATATATATTTTAGGTTTGGCAAATATGTATGCCTCACCATCATGGCTGGCAATGTTAATGGACACGTCAGGCAACACCAGAGGGCTTCTTAGGTGTATATGGAGGCTATGGCTTTGGCATATGGAATGAGTCAGGATCATGGCCCCTGAAATACAGTGATACAAATGGTCTTGCCATTTGCAAGACTAACTCCAAGAAACCAGCTAGCTGATCACATACATACCTACTGAGAGAACACAGATGTCTGCTAGATTTTATATTCATTAAGAAAAATGGTGGAGAGATTGTTGTAAATATTGTGAATGCTAAGTCTATCGCTAGTGAAAATATAACTTAACCTACATAAACTAGTGGTTAGTGTCTTCAGAATTAGAGCTCAATGGACCCAGAGAGAGAAGCCTATTTTAAGAAGAAGGACATGGAAGTTGAAAGTGCTAAGAACCAGCAGTAGGTTTTGAGATGTATTAATTGACACATTTGACAGAAAATTATATCATAAAGAACAGTTGAGAGTTTCTACAGGCCGACCTACTGAGGGTGATGAACCAAATCTGTGGCTGGAGCAAGACTACTGCCAGAAAGAAGATGACATGATGGTGGCTCTATCAACAGTTCTGTTGATAGAGCCATAAAGGCTAAGAGACAAGTTTAAAAAAACTGGAAGAGGGAAGCAAAGAATAAAGTTAAGTCACAAAAGGTAAGTTAGATATTACTTATACTTAACAAGGGAAGAAATCAGGATTAGAGGTGTGAAATATTCTGTATTGCAAAACAGTGTACAAGAGAAAATGAAGACATCATTGGAGTAAAGTGTATATGGAATTATAAAAGCACTCTTGTGCTTATAGACATTTAAAAGAATCATGGAAATGCTATTATAAGAGGTTGTTGAACATGGAGAATGCATGAGCGAAAGAGAGATTACTCAAAGTAAATCAAACAGAGAGAAAATCATTCGAGTTGACAACAGTATGGTGTATAGATTGATTAAGGATATGAAGGCAAAGGAGACACCTGATCCATCAGGAATCACAGCTCAAATGTTTAAAATGTTTGGTAGAGTAGGTAGTACAGGAGGATGTCATAACCAATGACTAGAAGAGTAGCAGTATCATTTACTGCTACAAATGCAGGAAAGAGACATAAATACAGAAGTATTAAACTATTAGATTAGATTATGAAAGATAAAGAAGAAATTTTAGCACAATTAATTAGGATATGAATAAATTGAGAAGAATGCAGTTTGGTTTTGTGCCAGGAAGAGATACCACTGATGCCATCTTCTGAGTGAGACAACTGAAGAAGTAAAACTAGCCAGGAGTAAACTCCTACAACTATCATTTATTGACCTAGAGAAGGCTTTCTATAGGGTTCCATGATCTATGATCTGGTGGTCACTTAGAAAGTTTAAAACAGACAAATGGTTTGTGAGAGCTGTATAAGCCATGTACAGAGGTGCACTCAGTAAGGTGTTAGTAATGAGAATAGATGAATTGAGAGAGAGAGAGAGAGAGAGAGAGAGAGAGAGAGAG
>NC_068982.1:99776520-99778955 GCF_001194135.2 Octopus bimaculoides
TAATAATAATAATAATAATAATAATAATAATAATAATAATAATAATAATAATAATAATAATATCATCAGGCACTGGCTCTCATGGCTTCTGATCTTAGCTAGTGGAAGTGTTATGTTATCATGTACATATTTTGTCTTGGTATAAAAGGTAGGCTACAACAAATATTCTGCTCCATACCACAGATTTGCTTGTCAGTTGCTTGGCCTTAACCAGTTGAACATGTCCCTTAGTTGCTGACAATATGTGCATCTCTGATCACAAGCAGAAGTATTGGGGGAGCATCATAGCCATGTGTTGAGAGGAATTCTTTGGGGTTTGAATAATTCACCTCAGGAAATATGGGTGTTTCATTCATCATCCTTAAACAAACTTTATTCAGGGACCTTTTGAGTGGGATGGGCTACTCGACCCGAAGAAAATTTGAACAGGGCCCCACCTGCAAGGTCATGCACTGTTTACCTTAATATGAGATCACTATGTTGCACACATATGGCTGTGATGCATGTGCCTGGTGTACCTTTATCAGTCAGGCAGTCATGATGGGTATATTGGGCTTCGTATATTTGTACCCACGTCACTTTGATGGCATGCACTGCTCTCTCACTCAATAATAATAGCAATAATAATAATAATGTGAAGTAACAAGGACATATCATTAATAAGAGTATAAATGGTGACAAAAAGACTCTTGACTAACCAAATGACAGGCCCTCCCAAGTACAACACACACACTCACACATAATCTAAACATGCATACATGTGTATGTGGCAATTGTATATGGTTAGTACAAACATTGAAGAAAGTACTCTGTTTTTGAAGAGTAGCACATATACACATTATAATTTCAGAAATTCAGCTTTATATATGGAGAACACTAAAGTAGTTGTAGGAACAGCCATCAGGAGAAAAAAAATGTTCCTAAACTTGGCAAATTCCTGCAATCCCAAACCATCAAGGTGTGTCTCAAAAGGTTGCAAATGTATATAGCATCAAGTATGATCAGGTATGCTTTTACAAAAATATATAGAATACATCAACTTATTTAAGTTAGAGTGGTGTCATCAAATATGCAAAATAGTCACAAATTAGCATACAATTTTTAACCATGAAGCTTCTTTATTTCAGTTTCAGGCGTGGGTGTTTATGTGAAAGTCGTGACATTAGCATTATTATTTATTTAGCATATGCTGTCTTCAGACTATGTTTGGGAACCATTTACATGATGCACAGTTATGTTTATATTTAAAATTTAGACATTAATACATACACCCACATACATATGCATATTTATATATTCACATATACATTTGTCTACACACACACAAGCATGCATGCGTGCGCATACACACACATTATTTAATGATTCTCTTTGGGTTAGTTTGCCAGATTTCTATCAGTGATTGATGAGATTGTCATAATAAATTACATTTGTTTCCTAATTTGACCTCAACAGAGCAAGAGAGAGACATAATGAGTACAAGATACACAAACATAAGACTAATAGCAATGTGACTATGCATAAAAATCTATAGCCATGCAAACTTTTTAAATTCATACCAGATGGAAAAATTCATATGAAAACATATGATCATAGTGTGACCTAATTGCCTGAATAGATAATCATGAATTTAGAGGGTTTTCACTAAAATAATATCTTTTCTGAGTCATGAAGACACATAGGGCATGTACTTATCTTCAGTCTCTGTTAAGTGGATTTTTGTGACAAGTTTCTCCAATATATAGGACACTAATCTATTACAGGTAGCTTTTACCATAGAAACAACTGAACTTCTGTAAGCCAGTTAGCCATTTTGTAATTCAAAAATACTAACCTTTGCTTAATACTGAATTATAATAGTTGTGCTACACACTAAGAATGAACTAGACAGACATGTGAAATGTAATGGCTAGACACACACACACAACACTGCCACCAACCTCTTGCTTGGTCACTCAGTACATTACTAACTCTACAGGCTGCATTCACATAGCACAACTGTAATGTCGTTATTGCTGATTGAGCAGATCTAAGATCAACAGCATTCCAACTATGACCATCCTGTATTTATTTCAAGCATAGATCCAGGTCTATATTATCCAATGTATCCTTTTTTTAAGATGATAAGGTGTGATTTGAGGGAGATATGGCTGATATTTCTAGCAGGTCAAGCAGCCATTTAATGGCTCCTTCCTCCCTCACTGCCCCAATCTGCAACATTTCCTGAGAATAAATGTTTACTTAATAGCATAGGAGTGGCTGTGTAGTAAGTAGCTTGCTTATGAACCACATGGTTCCGGGTTCAGTCCCACTGCATGGCACCTTGGGCAAGTGTCTTCTACTATAGCCTCGGGCTGACCAAAGCTTTGTGAGTGGATTTGGTAGACAGAAACTGAAAGAAGCCCGTTGTATATATGTGTGTGTATATATATATA
>NC_068982.1:99779249-99786179 GCF_001194135.2 Octopus bimaculoides
GATAGAATAAGTACTAGGTTTACAAAGAATAAATCCTGGGGTCGATTTGCTCGACTAAAGGTGGTGCTCCAGCATGGCCACAGTCAAATGACTGAAACAAGTAAAAGAGTAATGAAACATAAATATTCATGCAATAAAGAGCTTTTGATTTAAATATGATCAACTGTTAATGTAATGCAAGTCAACCCTTAGGAAATGACAGGGCCAATCTATCAGTCGAAAAGACGAATGTCAAAGAAGATTGTATTAATTCATTCCATTTCCTGCAAGAATATACATAGTTTGCAAGCCCTCTGTAGGGTTCGTGAAAAGGGCTCTGTCTTCTTGGCACTGACACTACAAATGAGGCTCTGTCTCCAAAGGGTCAAAGTCATAGACATATTGTTACTGAAAGGGTTAATCTATTTTACTTGCTTCTTGGTTCTAGGCAGTTGGCTGCAGCCATCATGGTACCATGATTTTTCTTTTAATTTGCTACTTAAAAAAATGTCACGATAGGTTTGAGTTTGTGTACAGATTTCAGGCTGTTAACAGTCTTTACTTGTTTAAGATGCCAGTTGATTAATTGCAAGTTTTCGCCTATGGAAGGATTCCCTCTCAGCAACGCAACCATTGTTTATAATGTTTCTTCTAATCAAAGCAGTTAAGTACAGTTCTCTATTTTTACCTATTTACTACCAAGTGGACTGAGCCAACAATTTATGTTCAGTATCTGTCTTTGCTGGGAATTCAGTGCAGTGTTGGTAGCGAGATGTTTATAGATGACTCATCAACTGACAAGTTGCTATCCTCTCATTTGGCCAAGCCTGATTTTCAGTGATAATGTCAATGAGCATTCATATATCTCAGATAAAAAGTACTGTTCTGAATAAAACTAATGACGTCTTGCCTAAACTTACATCAGAATAGAATTGCCTCAAGGTTTAAAAATTAATTTCTCAATTGTAATTATCTTAGGTCTATTACTAATGCTTGGAGTTAATCATTTAGATGTCAAAAATGGTGCCTATTACAGAATAGCACTTATAATTTTTATCAAATCTGATAAAAGAGGCAAGATATTGATCTTTAAATGTATTAATTTAGAAAATTAATAGCTTTTATTAAAATTTGAATCATTAGAGATTCAACTTGTTGGTTTCAATTTTTTTTATATGTTTAGCCAACAAAAGAAGCAGCAAATGAATATCTGTTGCTTAACAAAAGCAGCCTAAATAACAGACGTTTTTTTTAATGGTAAAAACTAGATAAAAATAAGAAAAAAAAACTACTGAAGGACTTTTAAGTTCCCATATTCCATAAAAAAAGAAAAGAAAATCAATACTAATAGAGATATGCAGCCATGCATATACTATTAAATAAAAGATGCAGAAAATATAATCAAATATAAAAGAACAATTCAGTTAAACTAGGGAAGATTAGTTTGCACTGATAAATCTGAAGTTTTTCAATATTTTTACAATAAGAAGGAACAATAAATGCATTAAGCTGTTAGAATTTTCCAGAAAAGCTATTAGATCTCAACATATCAGTATGGAAATTAAATTGAAAGTAAAAGAATAAAAGTATAAGAAAAAAAATTAAATTAAATAAAATAAGAATATATGATATAATATAAAAATAATTCCAAACAAATTATGTTCTTTGATTTCAGGAGTAGTTTTCAATGAATTTATGTTTAGAATGCAATAATCTTAGCAGATTGGATTCGTTCTTACTTCCCTCTCCCTACCATATTATATGGGAAGGGAAGAATGTTCAAAATTGCAATAGTAACAAATACTTTAGACAATAAAAAGAATTATTTTAAAGTTTCATAATTGAATGACAAATCTACCATTTTCTAACTAGAAAAATGGCAGACTATAAGAACAATTTCTTTGAATAGAATTCTTTTATTTCTTCTGTTTTTTTTGTCTTTAATTTATTTTAAAGAAAAGAGAATAATGATTCCATTAATGTCAGTATCTACTAATATACTGATTTTGAAGGGAGGGAAAATAACGCTAACTTCCATACCTCACTACAGAACAGTATTATTTATCAAACTAGTTACCAGAGACTTCAACAATCCAGTCTCAGACTTTTCCAACAACTTTATAATAGAGATAATTCTAAAATACATCTGACAAACATTTCCAAAATCCACTTCTGAATAGTGTTCATTAAAAAAGTCTTTAAAAAGATCAATATAATTAATGATTAAAAACAGCACAAACAAACTATCAATTGTCCTCTCAGCAAGTAGTGAATAAGTAAGAAAAGAGAAGTTTAACTAATGAACTACTATTCTTAACCTAAATCATAACAGTCACCAACAAACAGCAAGAAGCAAATATGAGTAATTCAGCATGATTTAGTCCATGCCACTTCACTTAAGAAATTAAAAGCTAAGACATTAATAACCAAGTACTAGAGTGGCAAAACTGGATACTTCTATGAATCAGACAAAATTCTTAATTTATGCCATTCCGCAAGTAATTTCCATATTTGGATAACCTTTCTTTTTAAATGCAATTCATAACTTCAATAATTTTCAGCCATCTTTGCTGTAAAATAGAAAGTCTAATAACATAGAGCTCGCGAAGTTTATGTATTACTTCTTTTATAAATATTTACTAATAACAGTAGACAAACTGAAGAAAATGTTGACTTAAACTGATACTGGGATGACACACACAAATGAAACAGTGGATTAACTCTTCATAACATGAATAATCCACTATTAATTAATTGCAAAAATTTTAATGTAATTGATATTAGATAATATGAGCAATAACTAAGAATAGAAGAACAAGTTTATGACCTAATTTGAGAAGAGAAAATGATAGGCAGACTGTTGTGTAATCTATAATGAGTTGTCATATAAATAATAGAAACATGGTTTGTTGTTCAAGTGATATCAGTGAATATATTGGTCTCTGTCTGCTTCCAAATTGTGTTTATAATTTTTTTTATTCTTTTACTGGATTGAGACATTGCCTTCAAGAGTTTTTGTCAGTTATATCAACCTAGTACTTGGTTAGGTACCATTTTAATGATTTCATAAGAGATGAGAAGAGAAATTACCTTTGACATAAGGAAGGCAATAACTTAATTCAAACAAATATCACAAGGTTTTAACTGCTAACCGACCTGATTTTTCTTCACTTACCAGCCCCCTCCCATACATAGTCTCCTATATGTTTTTTTTAAAAATTAAAGTACAAGATGTTTTCCCAAGATTCTGTATAGTGAACTTCTTAACCACACAACCATATCTACAGCCCCTATAATGTTTAGTATCATGAAGAATATGGCTTCAGTAGATTTACAACTTTTCTGAATAAAAAAAGAACAATTTTCAAAGTATGGACAAACAAGTAAAGGATAAGCAGTTTAATAAGTGGAAAATATTTTAAATAGGACTTAAGGATCACATTGTTTATAATGGCTTTGTTATATTTATAGTGTTCTAAACAAGTGTTCTACTATATTATTAATATATATACATACTCAGTACGTAAGATGTTGTTTCCATCTTGGATCAATTTTTTGGTGTGCCACTTAAATAATGCTAGGGATTTTCAATACACAATTAAAAACACATATCTGAAGTTATGAACTCAATTACTTTCAACGGGATTTTCATAATTTACAGGTCTCTGAAAATGTATGCCAAGTATACCTAATTCCTAATGCATTCTTGCCCCAAAACACAATAAGCTTACTTGACCACTGCTTTATATAAGGAGCCAATAAGCAAGAATGATGAAAATCATAAAAGGAGTAAAAACTAATTACAAAGTAGGCACAATCATTATGATTAGAATCTAACCTTATGTTAAGGATTAAAACAATTGTTAGTTGTTTAGGGAGTTCGAAAGAAAATAACTCAGAAAATATCAAGTGATAGAACAAAGACAGTATTGAGAGAAAAGAAAACCTTCACTTGCTTATTTAACAAGTGTGGTTATGATTAAGAATAAGGTATGGAAAAATGAAATAGCTTAAAATAAAAACTTACTCATTTAAAAACATACAGGATCGGTAATATGTAAAGTAACTAGTTATAAAAAAAGAACTCATAACAAAAGAGAACTACTCACCTAATTTGTAGAATTATAGGAAACTGATAGTGATGGTATTGTAGAGAGGGTTTAAGCAAACATTGAACTAGCAAACAATCATTTAATGTTTTACAATAAAATGAACTTTGAAATATCAGCTAAATACATTTCCATATGCACCAATTCATAATTTCAAAAAAGCATGTGAATGACAATAACATTCAAAAATCTTTATAAACGAAATTAGAATATTAAATTTTAAAAAATACGCATATATCCAATATAAATATATTTTGTAAGCAATAAAGGCAATTCATGGTAAAAAGGCATAAAAATGAAACTAACAGCAAAAACCTACACCAGGGTATATCTACAAGAGGCACTAGTTACATACAATACTCAAAAAGGTAGAAAATACTAGACTGATAAAAGCCATTTTGAAGGGAAGAATTTGTGCAAGGTAGTGTGTGTTATGGATGTGCAAGGTATTCTGAGCAGAGAGGGCAGCATCTATAGCCTTTGCAGGCCATCCTAAACAGAATACTTTTTGTAAGATTATTGTGAGTGAGGATGAATTTGAATTGTAATAGCTGGAAGAAGTTACAAACAAGAAGGAAAAATCCAAAGAAATGTAGTAATGAGGGGAAGAACTGAGCTAAGTATCTCATACAGGATTTAAGAAGAGATTGTGCAGGTGTGAAAGGAAGAGGTGATTGTAATGAGTTGTTTTAAGGGAGATAATTGACAGAGTCAACAGATTCCTGTAGATCAGAGACAAGGATAGAATACAGTGCCTAAGGGTGCCAGTATTGCATGATTGTGAATGATTTTATTTTACATATAGAAATTGGACCATTTGTTAATTACTACTGAGTTAGTTACTTGAATTCAGCTCAAAAAAAAAATATCCAGTTGATATATACATGATTTTTGTTTGATTTTTTTGAAAGCAACATGCAAGTTAAGAGTAATTTTAACTGCAACATTAACAAGAATTACAAACACATTAAATATAGTCAGACTTAAATAAAATTACTACCAATAGCATCAATTATTCATTTAGTTTAAGTCACAATTAACTGAAACTATAGTCATAACTGTTTTCAAAATTTAAACACCTGGGTAATTAATCATAAACTCACCCATTCACATCAAAAAATGACATGAAAGTCTCTAATATGATCCCCAACAAGACAGAATCATGGTATATTTGGTTCATTGAATTACTTTCTGGTTATAGCTTTGTTCAAACATAGCTAACTGATGACATCCAACATTAAACAGGAGGTAGAATATTGATGTATACTATTTTATATCACACCACAAGCTCATAGTGGATCTATCTTTTTCACAAAAAAGGAGTTTGTACCACTAATCTGTCAGAAGTGTGCTTCAGAACATAAAAAGCTCTTAGCTTCTCTATAATCATACATTGTGGATTTCACTTGAACAAATTTAGTTATAACCTATGTAATGTTCTCTACGTGTTATGAAACATGCAAGCATAATTTCATTCAACACATATCATTATATTTGGTCATGCCTTGGTAATAACATGAAATTTTCTCAGACAGCAGTTCAAATGTTCTACATAAATTGGAGACAAGTAGTATTGCAGAAGATAGGTGATAAGGAAAAATCAATTGAGAAGTGGGCCACGTGAGATATAGCTCTCCATCAAGTGGGCTGCACTACTAAAAAAATTCAAGGTAATTTTTTTTTGTTAGGTGTGCTATTCAGAAAGTCCCACAGGCCACAGTTATTCTCATGACTGGTCTATTCTCAAAGTTTAAAGTATCTATAGCCAGAATGAAACGTTCTTACAGCTAAAGAAAGCCAGCTGGTCAAAATAAAGAACTGCTTCATAATCTTCTAGCATTCTACGTAAATGTAATCAATCACTTCACTTGCTTATGGTGTGTGTGTGAGTGCACGTGTGTGTGTAATCACTGGCATAACAAGGAGATACTGTTGGCACCTTCACCTTAAGAATAAGTATAACAGGTCAGAAGAAATGATTCACACCTCTCCCAGGAGCAACTGACTTCCCTCCCTGGGCCATTGATAGTATATTGACTGACTGAGCGGACAAATGACTGAGCAGACAAGTCCTTCTTTCTTTAAGGTGCACAAACAGTAATATTAGAATCTTTAGCAGAATCATATTAAGTTACATTATTTCAGATAGTCAACTGAAAGCAAGGATTTGAATTAGTTGTGGAAATTTCTATGATGACTAATATCAAAAGTATCTTCTTATTATAGGTACTAACAAAAGGACAATGTTTTTCTTTTAAATCTACCATGCACTTTCTAATATCATTTTACATATGTGGTATATCAGATGACATTAACACAAATTGTATCTTTGAGACTAATAAGTTTTCTATATGTACACTTCTTTCTACATGTACATCTACCTAGGTAACACTTCAGATTCACATCATTTGTAAATCTAACTTTCCAGCTTGTCATTTTCCCTTCTATGTCTTTTATTGTTTCAATTCAAGCCTTCACTTTTAGTGATTCACAACCCAAAATCCAAATACCAGCTTAAAATAAGATATCGTGATTGTGAGGATTTCAGAAATTAAAAAGATTTGAATATCCAATGAACCTAAGATAAACAAAAAAATAGTTTAAAAAGAGGATACTAGTTTAATAAAATAACAAAGAGAAATGGGTACAAAGTGTTATCAGCAATTAAGGGAAAATTGAAAGTTGCAGCATTAGATACTATGAAGGACCTTCTATTGTTGACTTCTGTCTTGATGTCTTTTTTTAAGTAATAACAAAAAAATGGAAAGCTACAAAAACCTTCGAAGTACATGACTGATAGCATCATAGAAATAGAAATCTGGTGTCACAACAAATCTAATTA
>NC_068982.1:99786189-99790546 GCF_001194135.2 Octopus bimaculoides
AAAAAAAAAAAAAAAAAATGAACTAAATGAAAAGATAAATTCAAGCTATGGATTTATATTACAGTTAATAATAAAATGGAAAAAAATAGAATTATAGATAAGAAGGTTTCCCAAAGTAACTTCAGAGAAGGAATGATAAAGTTTGATTCATTCTATGGCTTTTTGACATTTTAATATAGAAATAATGATTGATTGGTAATATGGTAATAGATGAATTTCAGTTAGTAAATGGGATGAAATAGAAGAATTATTGGCTGTAATTGCTACAGTAATAGAAACAGAATAACCACAAAGTAAAGAAGTCTAGAGTTGCAATTCTGAAAATGATCTAACTAGTGCAGGGTACAAAATTTTATTGATATAGTAATTGCAAAACAAAAAGCTACAGTAATAATTAGTAAAAGAGAAATCTCTTTACTGTATAAAAATCTTCAAGACCCAGTATAGTATCAGATGTACCTCTTTATTTCAAGGTTCAATGCAAAGAAAAGAAAAAGTTCAGTACAAATCCCAATAGATATACTGAGAGAAGAACAAAGATAGATTCAATTTGTTGATCTTCAATCAAATTACATCAGATGTCGTTGATCTTCATTCAAATTACACCAGATGATAAACCAGCATGAATTAGTCTAGACAATAGCTGCATGAAGCAAGAATCAAGTCAGCTAAACTGATTTGTAGACAGGAATAAATCATGCCTACAATGATGTATTACTCATCTCTTATAAAGGAATTTTAGGTGATGAACAAGAGTTTTTTGGAAAACAAACCTGATTTCATTGATGAAACTGTGATAATGGAATAGTATAATGAGACTCATAATTAGGCTGGCCTAACATAAAAATAAATTGAAAGTTGGTGAAATCTAAATTTCATGGGGTTATCAAAAGTTCCGTTTTTCTTTTACTTTTTCTGGGTTTTTTCCTGATGGATTAATGAAAGGAACTGGAAATTAAAGGAATGACAGATATAAAGGACTAAATATCTATGGGAAGAGTAAACATTAGATAGAAACTACAGTAAGGGTGATATAAAGAATTCTTGATTAAATGCCATGATACTCAGATGTAGATGAGTGTTAATCAAAATGTAGGTGCTGAGCAGATAGATACCACCCACTTATTTATGTCAAATGAATCTTTTTCTTTCCTTTCTTAAATTTTTATAAACACAGGTAGGTACATAGTTTAATTAAATGTTTATTATAATCTCAATTTAAATCTCTTGTTAATCAAATTAATAGCTTTACAACAATTTGAAATAATGACGTAAACATATTCTCAACACATGTAGACACTAACATAACAGTTTGTTTCTTAAACAACACTTTTAAATTTACTAAATACTTTCAAAATTTTTAGATTTATAAATTACAAGATTTGAATATAATAAAAATATCAAAGCTTGTGTGTTGCAGCAACTATTTAAAAGAGTGTTGTATTAAGTTTTGAATAAATAAATAACTCAAGTCACTAATTACCAAGTTTCAAAGTTGAATTTTAAAATTAGGGTTTTTAATATTTATTCAGATTTATTTACAAATTTAATCAATATACATGACTTAATGAAATTCAGTAAAATACTAAATGAAAATATATAGAAGATAATATATAAATCAATAACATTTAATTGAAAATAGATATTTTTAGTAAATCTTTAAGGAGTCTCAAACAATGAACTCATTAAAAGTTGTCATAAATGTTTCTATGAAGTTTAATGTTATTAATGAAGAGTTTACAGGATTGATAGCCTAATATTTAAATCAGTTTATACTACACTTCAAAAGAAAGGAATCTATAAATGTTAGTAACAGAATATAGGGTAGTAGAATTTATTTATCTTGCAACATTTATTTTAAAGTTATAATGTTTTATAGAATATAACAATAAATTATTAGCTAACATTATTTAAACAGATGTAAACATATTTTGCCTATTTTCAATCCTGCATTGGAATTTCATCAGTGACTGAATATCCTCCTTAACTGTCCACTTTTTACAAACCCACTATTACTAAGGGGATCTTAAATTAGACAGACTAATTTGCATATGTAACAGATTCTTGGTAGTTAGTTTAATTAATAGATTACTAGTGTGTTAACAGTATTTTGTTTTGATGCCATACAGTACTACAGAATATATCTATAAATTGTAACCAACACTATGTGTGTAGATAGATATAAAAACACTTTCTTTATACATAATATTTTCATGTACAGAAGTAAGCCCTTAGTGGGTTTATAAAGCAGTGATTCTGTCTGACAGTACTTAATTGCTGATCAAATCCCAAAACAAGATTGACTGGTCCCTCTTTTACTGTCCATGAAAATATTGTGTATAAATACAGTGTTTCCAACTATCAATACATATAACATCAGTTAAAAGTTTAAAGTTATATTCTATAGTCATGACAACTTGAAGAAGAAGATACTCTATATTATAGTATAGCATTGAAACAAAACACTGTCCAACACTAATAAATTATCTTAAATTACAAATTGCACAAAGTATACTCCTAAATAGCTGGCTGTTCTAGGATAAAGTGTGCAAAGAGGAAGAGAATAAAACTGGCACAAAGTACAGGTGTTTGGTGTGTTGGTGCAGTATAAGTGGTTGTAATATTACAGGTGCATAACAATATTATCAAGGGTGGTTTGATAAAAGTGAAATTCTTTCAACAAAGCATAGAAAGACACAAGTTGTTTTGACAGATTGAAAAAAAGAGGAGAGGTTTTATAGATACCAAACATTTAAAATTAGTTCTAGCTTTGGTATCATACTTTTGCAAGATTTATTACAATCATATATTTATTTCATAATTTTTCTATGAAAATATTCTATTGTAAACTTTCTGTAGAATATAATTTTCCAATGAGAGCTGTGTCTTTCATTTGAATGAAATGTAGAGTACAACTGAATGTTATATGGAACATCCTGTAGACATGGAATAGCAGAAATACTTCCAGATACGAATATATCATCTTCTGAGTAATCTAATAAGAAAACGTTAACACTAAGAAAGTAAACAAATTGGCTGGAGTGGAATATCAAGTGACACTAAAACTACACAAAGTACTATAAAGTGTTATAATTGTTTTGAGACAATATTCATTAAAGCCATCTTAAAATTAAGTTTTTCCCTTAGTAACTGTGTCAACAGAATGATTAAATTGATACACTGTTCAAAAGAAGTTTCATGGCATTCAGGTAATACAGTAAACTCCTTTAATCCTTGAAGCTTCTTTCACTAAGTCATTTTGATTTTCATAAGGGTCAGAGGAACTATTAGATATTGTGCTCTTATTAAAATTCTAAATTATAGTTCGAACAGAGGAGAAAAATAATTATTAATTTTTTTAATAAATAATTAACTTATCTTCTTGTATACTTGTATTTACATTTAGTTAATAACTCATCATCAAATGTCTTAATAGTAAAACCAATGGTACATGAATACTTAAGTATGAGCTAAATAAAGGGCAAGTGCTCTCATTTTTGTATAATAGAAACAAACAGTGGGTTATTAAGAAAATATTTGGCCAAAAATTCTATCCAATATGTTTAGTTGGCTGATAAACAAACTATAAATCTTTATTTATGCTCCCTGGTGAATGAAACCATTAACTAACTATTACAGCTTCATTAATTATTAAATTTAACCTATTGAAATTATATGCTTAATGCAGATATCATCAGCCACACCCACTCAGCTCTGGACTTTAGTTTTTATTTATTTTACATAGCTACTTGATTTTAATTAATGAATAAGAATGAAAATAAATATGTGTATATATGTGTGTATATTTGTAGAGTGTGCATGGAAGGAGAACAACAGCACAATAACAACAATGGCAATGGATGACAACAAATATACAGCAACACCACTATTAGCAGCAGCAGCAGCAGTAGTAGTAGTAGTAATAGTAGTAGCAGACCGAGAGATCAAATACTGACCTGTTTGCTCACCCCAGATAAACGGTGCACAGGCAAGCACATCCCGGCAAATGGTTGCATAAGACACTAAGAAAATATTTTTTCATTAGACTTCAATTAACTTAATGAAATTAAAGAGAGAGAGAGAGAGAGAGAGAGAGAGAGAGAGTGCATTTCTATTGATTTTTGCGGATATCATTTAAAAAATTCAAATACATAATAAGACAGGTTGAGATAGAAGAGAAAATTAAATTAACTTGACACCGATATTGCTCCACAGTAAATCATTATATTCAAAGATCATATGTGTACACAAACATAATTTATTACAGTGGTATTAATAAATATAGGAAAGACTGACACAATAGAAAGACATAGAAAAAGTGTGTGTGTGTGAGTGTATATGTATATATATGTATATA